>NC_045555.1:39156218-39448718 GCF_009769535.1 Thamnophis elegans
TAAACCATTTAGAGCAGCAGTCACCAACTAGTGGTCTGTTGACCACTGGTGGTCTATAAGAAAATTTTGGTGGTCTGCAGAAAAAGTATTTGCATTTTTTATATTGCACTAAACCGGGGGTCTTCAAACTACGCCCCCTGGGCTGGATACATGCAATAAATGTTTCTGTTGCTGCAGAGAGTCTCCCCCCTTTGGGGTCTTTTTGTGTGGGTCAGAGAGGGGCAGAAGTTCTGACTTGGGGTCTGCTTCAGCCTCCTGGTTCAGGTCTTTGGGCAAAGGCTGGAGGGAAGTGCCACTGGTGGTGAAGAGCTGGAGGGCATTCTTCCAGTGGGACTGCATCATGGCCTGGAACTGTCTGATGAATTCAGCTTACTGAGCCTCCAGGCACTGATACCTGGCCTTGCACTCCCACAGGTCTTCCCTCTGCTTGGAAAGCCTATACTTGTAATCCTCAGTCAGATGCTTCTGCTGAGACTCCTTCTTGGTCAGATCCAATTTGAATTGAGCCAGCTGTTTTGCCAATTGTTTCTCATGGTGGTTGCTTAGCTCCAACAACTGCTTCTTGTTGGGGCCCTAAGGAGCCCGGGTGGGCAGGCAAGGAGTGACTGGGAGTGGAGGGGCAAGTAGAGCTCAGAAAGGTGCCCTTTGATGTGAGTGACATTGAGTTGGCCATGCCCACCCAATCACATGACAACCTAGCTACACCCACCCAGCCGGTCATTAGGCAAATCATATTAGTAGTCCTCGAGATTTAAAATTATTAATTTAGTGATCCCTGAGGTCCAAAAGGTGACTCCTGATTTTGTAAAACACTGTGGAGAAAAATTAGCCTTTTCAAAACTAGCAAATACTTCTCAAAACATGACAATTTCCAATTTTGGAATGTAGTTCAGAATTTCCTTTACGCGTTTGAGCTTTGCTGTTCCCCTTTGTTTGAGTATATTTCTATAAGTATATTTGCTTCGTTCTGATAATTTGATTCTTTTGTTTTACTTCTTTCTAGAATTACTGATTTTACTGTGTAGATTCTCTTTGCTCAACAGACTGGGCTGTTAGATTTCTGCCTTTGCTTTGCGATCTTTCACCTTTTTTTATAGCAATAGCACTTCGCATTTAGCCTTATATACTGCTTCACAGTGCTTTACAGCCCTCTCTAAGTGGTTTACAGAATCAGCATATTGCCCCCAACAATCTGGGTCCTCATTTTAACTACTTTGGAAGGATGGAAGGCCGAGTCAACGTCTAATTACTTTGCCACTGCGACTTATATTTGAAAGCATAGTCCAAAATATAAGGTACAGATTTGCATAAATTCATTTCCAAGTTCTATTAGCATTGAATCTACCTTATCTTGCTTTTGATTACAAAGGAAATAGAACAATGAAAATATAATAATTTGGTTCATGTTGACCACTACATGACTACAGAATGATGGAATATTATGTTAAAATAGATATAAAGCTTTTTTTTTTAAAGGGTTTGATTCTGTATAGTTAAAAACCACAGCTCAGCAACACTGATTACCAAGACTTACAATTTGACAAAAAGTTTTTTTTTTTAAAAAGACCCATTGAAAGTGTCATATGTATTTTAATGTTTCTGTAATAAATTTCAAACAGCCATCAAAATGTACATTTTCTGAAGACACAGTCAGGTATTTATCAGCTGATATAGATTATTGGTCTTCAAAATAAGAGGTTTTTCAGGAAAGGAACTTTATCTAGAACAAGATCATGTTGTTGTTAGTTGTGAAGTCGTGTCTGACTCATTGCGACCCCATGGACAACATTCCCCCAGACCTTCCTGTCCTCTACCATTCACTGGAGTCCATTTAAGCTCACACCGTTTGCTTCGGTGATTCCATCCAGCCACCTTATTCTCTGTTGCCCCCTTCTTCTTTTGCACTCAATCGTTCCCAGCATTAGGCTCTTCTCTAGTTAGTCCTTCCTTCTCATTAGGTGGCCAAAGTATTTGAGATTCATCTTTAGAAGAATCTGGCCTTCTAAAGAGCAGTCACTCTAGGATGATGATGATCTCTAGGATTGACCGCCTTGCAGTCCAAGGGACTTGCAGAACAGGATCACAGAACAATATAAATCCATTCTCACAGTCATATAGAGATTAAGGCATCCTTTGAAAGTATAGAGAGGTTTTCTAGAAACTGGTCAGCCTTTTCGTCATTGGCTCAGCTTCATGAAAAGCAAAAGGGACAAACAGGCGAGAGCAGCAATTGTGCTATCCGGTGTAGCAGTTCTAATTTATTTATTTTTTCCCCCACATTTCTGTACCACCCATCTCTCTCTAAGAGTTTATTGCTTAATTAAATGTCTGGCTCTATTTATAAGCTGCCTTGTGTTACCAGAGTGGCATGTAATAACCAGATTGGGTCACTGAAGCTGACTGCTCTGTGTCAGAGACAACTAAAAGGGACAGTAGGTCAATGGGAACATCTGAACGTGGCTTATCTCTATAGATATATTTTGTATAGCTAGATCTCCCTCCTATTTATATAGTTGACATTCTTTGAACTTGAGGGTTTCAAAGGTTTCTTTACCCAACTAGGTAGCTTAATTGGTGCAGGAGTTTTAGAGAACTGAGATTTGTTATCCCCCCCCCTCTGTGTCTATACCTTGTATAAGGGGTGGGTTGCTAATCCCATTCCAACCGGTTCAGTTGGAACGGGGCCGGCGGCGTCCTCATGCACGTGCGCAGTTCATGCATGCGTCTTAGCGCCTGCGCGATGCTCCAGCTGCTCGTGGAGACTCGTGCAGGCGCTGTATGTGCCATCCAGCTGCTTGCGGAGAATTGCGCAGGCGCTGTATGTGCCATGCGCCTGCGTGGAAGTCCAGAAGCCTTCAAAGACCGGTAAGGAGCGCGGGCGGACGGGTGGGCCCTTCGCCGTTCCCGGAAGTTACTTACTTCCGGGTTCGCTGACCAACCGGTTCGCGGGGACCGCCGCGAACTGGTTGAAACCTACCCCTGCCTTGTATGCTTTGTGCATTTGGATGAAACAATCCTGTGGTTAACAATTGATTTGTATTGGCTTTTACTTGTGTAATTAGTGATAGTGATTGTTCTGACCTAGGCTTCCCCAGCAGCACAAAGCCGAGTTCTCATCACGATAAACTCCTTTTATTTAATTTACAGTGAATTCCTCTCCAGCAACGTTTTTCCTCTCCCACAGTCTTTCACGATAGCTCATAATTACCGACCTTTATCAGGCTTGGAGAGTGGGATAACAGACACCGCAGTACTTGGCAAGAATGCAGGAGTGAACTAATTGTCTCCTAAAAACACCCCTCCCCTTTCGCTCCTCTTTCATTTCCTCTGGGAGGGGCCATTCATTGTCCACCTGTGGCCTTACTCCCAAGTTGACCTTGTTCCTTAGCTGTTCCCTTCGCCTGGCAACTCTGCGCATGTGCACACTGGGAACAGACTACAGCTGGCCGTCTGTCTCACTGATGTCTGATTCTGAAAGCAGCTGATAACTGTCAGACAGCCCTAGCCCCATCTTTGCCTCTGACGCAGAGCCCTCATCAGAGCCTTTCCCAGACTCCAGGATTGGCCCATGTTCCTCCCCAACCTCCTCACTGTCCAAATCTGCTGCGAGCTCTGCTGGCGGGCCACAACAGTGATAATGCATGAAGGTAATGAAATGTCGGCAACCCAAAAATCAAACTTAGAACACACACATATACTCTATCTGTCTGTCTGTCTGTCTGTCTGTCTACCTACCTACCTATCTTCTCTCACCTCCCCCCATCATCTGTCTGACTGTATCTACCTATCTCATCTGTCTGTCTGTCTGTCTGTCTGTCTGTCTGTCTATCTATCTATCTATCTATCTATCTATCTATCTATCTATCTATCTATCTATCTATCTATCTATCTATCGCTGTTTGGCCTGTTTTTGCATATTTCCAACGTCATCTTTCTTGATCTTTACAGCAGCTGAGCTACAGTGCTACCTGAGGGTGGGGAACTGGCATTAAAATTTGTTGTAGTCTCACTACCGATTCCTATCCTGCTTACGGCATGATGCTATCCTTATTTTTTTTTATTATACATTGAACATTAGGGATAGACATGGGTGGATTCCATAGGCCAGTGATGGCGAACCTTTTCGGCATCAAGTGCCCAAAAGGGTATGCACACATTCATCAGGGCTGCAACCCAGAAGAGGAACTGCCCAAGGGAGCATGTGCCTGCTGGCCAGATAGTCTTCTGGTTACTGGTGTTCCTGCATGGTGGTGATCAGCTGGCCGGTGCGCATATTCACTCCGGAACACGGAAGACCAGTTCTTCTAGTTTCTAGCACTGCCACATGCACAAAGGCCAGCTGATTGTTGCACATGCATGTGCGCCAGAAACCCAGAAGAGGAACAGGCAATGCCAGGCGACATGACTCTGCATGCCACTTGGGCACGCGTGCCATAGGTTCACCATCACGGCCATAGGGATAGCCTTGAAAAGTATCCAGAAACTTCAGCTGGTACAAACTGCAGCCATGCAGGCTATCTTAGGTGCCCAAGGAGCAGCATGAGCTGTATTGGGTGCCAGTCTACTTATGGTCCAATTCAAGATATAAAGCTGTTGTGACTCAGCAGACGTCTCCTGTGAGTCTTTTCGGGATGCAAGATTACCAATGCAGCTGGGGCTCGTTAGTGGGTCTTCTGGTGATAAAAGGACGGATGGTGCCACGCCCTGGTTGCAGGAGTCAACGTTCCTTCGTTCGTTCAACATTCATTGATCATCGGTCGTGGTTTATTTGAGATACACTTGGAGAAGTGATTTGCTTTCTGTAACCCTGATTCAAGGAGACACTTGGAGAAGTGCATTGCTTTGTAAGAGTTTTCATTTGGTATTCTGTTATCTTGTCAGAGACTTTATTTATGTTTATTTTTGGGCTCGCAGCCAGTCTGAGCCGAGAACTGATAAAGAGAGTTCCTTTTAAGTTTGTCTGCCTGTCGTCTGTTAACGAGCGGAGAAGGGGGGACAGAACATAAAGCCCTACATGGCATGAGGCCAGGTTACCTACAGCAGCAGCCTGCAACCTTTCAGGCTCCAGATACCAGTTCCATGGAGGATGATCTTTCTGTGAACTGGTGAGTGGGCGGCATTGCATGCCACCTGGATCCCGCGTGTGTGCGGCTGGGGCTTTGCTTGCTTGCGTGGTCCAATTTCAGGTGAACCGCTACTGGTGCTAGTCCATGGCCCAGGGATTGGGAACTCCTGACCTATAGAACCATTTTGTTTTGTTACATCAGCCTGTCCCACCTGATCTGGCAGAGAAGGTATGTTGCCAAAACAGTCTGTCTGGTGAGATCCAGGAAGAGAGCTTTCTGTGCCATTGCCCCCACCCTGCGGACAGGGCCGGATTTTCCTATAGGCTAACTAGGCTTCAGCCTAGGGCCTCAAGATCAAGAGGGGCCTACATTCAAATTGTTAGCAAAATTAAAATTACACAAGTCTAAAAACAGTGAACACTAAAACACTGAACCGAAAATAAGGAGAAATTCTACGCATATGACTAATAAACAAACATAAAAATGTATTGGTTAAGATCGTTCCAGCGCCGCAGCAGTTGGGGAGCCCACCCACGTTCCCGGCACTGGCGGTCGGGCGAGAGGCGCGGCCGCTCCCAGTAGCTGCCCCGTCGACGCGGAGCCCACCAGCGGCCAGGCAGGTGAGGGCGAGGGGGCCGAGCCAGGCAGCTGAGAGCAGCAGGGGAGGCGGCTGGCCTCGCTGCCTTTGCCGCAGAGCAGAGCCGCCCTCCGTCGGGAGTCCAGCTATATATATTGATATATATCACAGTAATGATGTATTTTATTGTCTCTCATGTAATTTACAAACTTAAAAATGGGAGGTGAAAGGGCCTCATAAGTGGAATAGCCTAGGGCCTCTTTTCATCTAAATCCGGCCCTGCCTGTGGAACATTCTCCTACCAGAAAATTCTGTAGAACATTCTCCTATCATAAATCCTCCCAGCCTTCAGGAAAGGCATAAAAACATGGTTCCAGGCAGTGGTGAAATTCATTTTTTTTTGCTACCGGTTCTATGGGCATGGCTTGGTGGGAGTGATAGGGAAAGGATACTGCAAAATCTCCATTCCCTCCCCAGTCTGGGGCCAGTCAGAGGTGGTATTTACCGGTTTGCCGAACTACTAAAAAATTCCGCTACTGATTCTCCAGAACCTGTCAGAACCTGTTGGATTTCACCCCTGGCTCCTGGGCCTTGTTTAGGGTCACTAACCACCCATGGAGCTGGTTAGTGCCCTGACATACCCCCTTGCCTTTTAATTAATTTTAACAATCCTTGTCTCTTTCAGATTTTACATACTGTTTTATGCTTTCAGTATTTTATTGTACACTCCCCAGAATCTGTCATTGATGGGCAATTCTTAAATATGATGAATAAATAAAAATAAATAGATTCCTCCTGACTTTGTTTCTCTCCTTTCTGATCCACCATCCTCAGTTGGGTGGAAAAGTTCTACCAATCATTCTCCATAATGCAGCGTGGGGCTAGCGCTGGTAAGGGCGGTGTGTTGGTTGATGGCCTGGCCATGTGTCTGTGTGGTTTTGTGCCTGTAGATTCAAAGAGAGTCCATCTATCAACTGGGATATTGTTCTTCTGCAATAATGCTCTTCTGTGATTGTGCTAAATCTGTATTGAAAAACCCAATGAACAACAGCTGGCAGGCCCAAAATTGTGTCATGAATGAGAGACTGCCAAAATCCTGTTCTCTGGCTTATGGTTGAGCCCCTTCTACTGCAATGCTAATCAGCTGCTGGCTGGTTTAGTTCAGATACCTGAGCTGGGAATTGGCTGAGAGACTTGGAAGGTAGAGGGGGAAAACTCAATTGGTAATAATTGGACTTTCCCACTGCCTAGAGCAGAATGGTCCTGGAAGACAATGCCTAGGATCTGGAAGAGAGGACACGTGGCCATACAGTGCTAAAATGGCTAGTAGGTACAGACTGCTCTCAACCCTGAGAGGTTGACTCTGCCACTACTGAAGTATGACTAAATCTATAGCAAAACTTGGGTCAAGCTCAAGAGGAAATAATTTTAATACCGATTCAACTAAAGGTGACTTAAAACTTGCTTCAGGTAGGGGATGGACCAGTGGTGAGATTCAATTTTTTTACTACCGATTCTGTGGGCGTGGCTTGGTGGGCATGGCAGGGAAAGGATACTGCAAAATTTCCATTCTCACCCCACTCCCGGGGAAAGTTACTGCAAAATCCCCATTTCCTCTAGATCAACTGGGACTTGGGAGGCAGAGAATAGATGGGGGCGGGGCCAGCCAGAGGTGGTATTTGCTGGTTCTCCGAACTACTTAAAATTTCCGCTACCGGTTCTCCAGAACCTGTCAGAATTTCACCCCTGGGATGGAAGCAGATGGAGGCACCATGAGGACACAGAAGAAAATAGTCATTGTGCTAGAGTTTTGGATCTAAGGGCTGTCAAATTTCTATTTAACGTAAAACAGAACAGAACAACAAAATGCTATTCTCCTTTTCAGTTTATTTTAGGCAATATGTAGTGTTTGCAACTTGTATAAACTAGCTACATCCAAATGACTCCAAATGCATATACTTAAACTCTCGGAATTCCTTAGTCAACATAATCATTGCTGATGTTTGGAAGTCTTCACACCTATATTATACCAGTATCCTCACTCTACCTTGATGGAAGGCCATTCATTTCATCCAGGTAGATTCTATGAAGCTGTTTGTAATTACACATTAAACTATGTTTGTTAGTTATCAGCAAATGCACCTCAGACTTCTGATCATTTAACCCAAGTCATACAACTTTGATTGTCTGTGGCTTGTTTTGTAGCTTATCATAAGGTGGCTATCGAAACCTTGAAGCAGCGACAAATTTTCCATAACTTAGTTTGAAGGACACATTTAGCTGTAAGCTCCCAATCTGTGGCATTTGGATGCCTCTATAAGTTTTAAATCACACTGAAGTATTCCTAAATTTGCAATTTGAAGGAAGGACCACCCAACTGCGATTCCAAATTAGTTGTCTTATATTCTGGAAGTGTGATTGTTCTTTTTTTATTTTTTTATTTTTTATTAATAATATGTATTTATAACAATTTTTCCCTACTGTTGACAATATACTTGAAGATTCTTTTTAAACATCCCATAGATCCATCTTATCTTACAACGGTCCTACTTCTTCTTCCCTCCCTCCCTCTTTCCTTCCCTCGTTTTTTCTCTCCTACTCCCCTTCCTTCCCTCCTTCCTTCCCGCCCTCCTTCCCCTTCCCTCCTTCTCTCCTTTTCTCCTTCCTTCCCTCCTTCCTTCCTTCCCTCCTTTCTTTTCTCCTTCTCTCCTTCCTTTCCCCCTTCCTTTCCTCCTTCCTTCCCCCTTCCTTCTCTCCTACATTCCCTCCTTCCTTCCCTCCTTTCTTCTCTCCTTCTCTCCTTCCTTCCCTCCTTCCTTCCCTCCTTGCTTCCCTCCTTGCTTCCCTCCCTCCTTCCCTCCCTCCTTCCTACCCCACTTTCTTCTCTTTCTTCCCTCCTTCTCTCCTTTCCTCCTTCCTTCCCTCCTTCCTTCCTTCCCTCCTTTCTTTTCTCCTCTCCTTCCTTTCCCCTTTCCTTTCCTCCTTCCTTCCCCCTTCCTTCTCTCCTACATTCCCTCCTTCCTTCCCTCCTTTCTTCCTTCCTTCTCTCCTTCCTTCCCTCCTTCTTTCCCTCCTTGCTTCCCTCCTTGTTTCCCTCCCTCCTTCCCTCCCTCCTTCCTACCCCACTTTCTTCTCTCCTTCCTTCCTTCCTCCTCTCCTTTCCCTTCTCTCCTTCCCCTTCCTCCCCTTTGTGATTGTTCTATTCAGTAACTAGCTATGTATGGTGACATGATAGCAGTGTTCCAATATTTAAGGGGCTGCCACAAAGAAGAGGGGTTAAGCCTATTCTCCAAAGCACTCGAAAGCAAGACAAGAAGCAACAGCTAGAAGTAATCAAGAGAAGCAATCTAGAACTAAGGAGAAATTTCTGACAGTGAGAACAATTAACCAGTGGAAACACTTGCCTTTAGACGTTGTGGGTGCACCATCACAGGAGGCTTTTAAGAAGAGATTGGACAGCCACTTGTATTGTAATGGTATACGGCAGTGATGGTTACCCTTTTGGGCACCGAGTGCCGAAACTGGAGTGTGTGTATGTGCACGCGCTAGAGCGTCAAAACCAGTGGTGGGTTCCGGATCCCATTGCAACCGGGATGGCGCAACGGGGCCGGTGTCCACCACATGCATGCATGCAGCACGCACATGCGTACTTACTGCCTGCAACGCTCCAGCTGCTCAGCAGAGCATCGCACAGGGCCATACGCTCTGTGCGCGTCAGCCCCAATTGGCTCAAATACAGGTAAGGATGGCGGGTGGGCCCTCCGGAGCACCATACTGGAACAGTACCTGGTGCTCCCAGCAGGCACCGGTATGTCCACACTGGGGCACACTGGCCGTATTCCACCACTGGCCAAAACCCAGAAGAGAGCAGCTGGCCAGTTTCTTGCATCCGGCATCCAGCTGCTCTTCCAGATTCTGTTGCACGCATGCACGCCAGCCGGCTGCTTTCTTCCGGGTTCCAGTGTGTGCCTGCACACTTCCAGCCGGTTTGTTCTGGGTACCAGAAGGTATATGTGCACCAGCCAGAGGTGGGTTTGCTGGCCTGGGTCGCCGGAACCAGCAACAACCCAGACCTGCCACACCTTTGAACCAGTCCCCTGTTTTGTTTTGTTTTTCATTTTTAATGTTCTCCGCATGCGTAGACCCATTTATGGTCATCTGCGCATGTACACGAGCAAAACATGCATGTGTATGCAAAATTGTGCACAGATCGAATTGGCAGTAATGTTGGCAGCAACCCACCCCTGGTGCACGCTTCTGTCTTCACATACCAGTTGTCCAGCATGCATGTGTGTGATGGAACCCGGAACAGCAGCTGGTGATGGCGTGTGCCCACAGACAGCTCTGCATGCCACTTCTGGCACACGTGTCACAGGTTTACCATCATGGGTATAGGGTCCCCTGCTTGAGTAGGGGGTTGGACTAGAAGGCCTCCAAGGCCTTTTCCAATTCTGTTGTTCTGTTTGGTGAGCTTTTGAGATTTGCTGAAGGATCTAAGGAATAATTGCAATAATAGGCTTAATTGGATGAAATGTAATAATTAGCTAAGATACTTACCTGGTCAATGATCATCTTGTAACTGCTTTAAACCTGCTGATATTGATAGTTTTTGCTGGATGTATACCTTTGAGAGAATGAGATATTTCTGTAAAGGAAACATATAAATGAGAACAAACAAGATTGTTTCCTATTGTTGAATTTTGTTTCTTTTTTAAAAAAACGGATTGCATTTTGGTGGATAGGAGCCTTCATGGAAAGGCTCATTTCCATGGAATTGGTTCCAAAATTTGATAGCTTTGAAAATTGAATAATTAACCTCCTCCATTATATAAATTCATTGTTAACATCTTGTTTTTTTAAAAAACTGTTTGCTGTCAAAGTATGATTTATTATTTTAATTTGCACTGCAGAAATTAAAGTATTAGGAAATATTCATTTGAATGACCTCTTTCTTCTCTTGCTGTATTCAACATAATATTGTTTCAGTCTCAAACTATTTTGTGGAAGTTGTAAACAATTATCTATACTTTTAACCAGCCCCCCCCCAACTGTCCTGAAATCTCCAATTTAACCTAGCCTCATCTATTGTGGTTCTCTGATTTGCTGTAAATTTGAGAGTTTCATCTAAGAGGGAAACTGCCAAGCTGAAAATAAAATGAATTGAGGCTGACGGTGGAAGTACAGAATAGAAATGTGCCATAATATAGTTGTAATTTTTAAAGTAGGAAATTAGCAACTTGTCCTTAAGCGAATTCACGGGATCCACTTGGCTCTTGTTTGAAGGCTTCCATTCCAACTGAACACCTGGCCGTAATGAGAACTTGGATAATGAAGCTATGAAACAATGAACTTGATGCATGTGCAAAATCATTCTGCTTTGTGTATGTATGAAATCATCAAATGCACCAACATGTGCCCCAAGCTACAGATATGTGCAGCTGTTTAGTATGGTTAACAAGGGGCAGCTGAATAATGAAAATAGCTAATATACGATCCAAACTGGATGGAAGATTAAATTCATGTAGTGCATTGGCATTCTGGGTTTTAAATTAACTGAGTAAATATGTATTCCTCTCCTAAATGCATACATGTACATTGGTATTACTAGAAATGTTGTGTTTTTAAACAATCTTTGGAAAAACAAATGCTAGGAGTAGATGTGTGGCTTATTCGGTGAAATGTTTGGTAGAAAGATGAGTCTTTTTTAAAAAAATCATCTTCTTCTTCTTCTTCTTCTTCTTCTTCTTCTTCTTCTTCTTCTTCTTCTTCTTCTTCTTCTTCTTCCCCTTCCCCATCCCCATCCCCATCCCCATCCCCATCCCCATCCCCATCCCCATCCCCATCCCCATCCCCATCCCCATCCCCATATCCATCCATCCATCCATCCATCCATCCATCCATCCATCCATCCATCCATCCATCCATCCATCCATCTATCTATCTATCTATCTATCTATCTATCTATCTATCTATATCTCTATCTCTCTATCTCAGGGATGATGGGCACGGGAGTAGGGGGAAGAAAAACCCCTCTCAATGGTTCCCTGTCAGACAAATGCTTTGACATCTATAAATGTTCTAAACATCTCCTTGTTCTAAAGCGGCTTTCTCCAACTAGTGTTTGGGATTGCAAGCCCCATGATGGCTGGCAATTCTAGGAAGTGCTATCTGGTGTTTCTAGTGGACACCAAATTACAATACTGTTAAAACTGTTAAGTTTTGGTTTGGTTAATCCACGAGGGCTATTTATGAGTTGATTTCTTAGTATTTGAACCATATTTGGTCATTTTTCAGGATGGAAAAACTATCTTGTATACAAAGCATATAGTGTGATGTGGGAGTGCTAAATATGCAATCATATGTGGACAAGCAAATAAATTATGTATGTATGGAAACCAGTGAACAGAAGGAGCACCGAGGAGGTGATTGCTATCTGGCAGATGGTTGTCATCTTAGCCGTTTTTGTGGCCCAAGCTTAAGGAACTTCAGGTGCACTGCAAGCCAAGATCTCTATGTAAATTAGAAGACTGCTTAAGGAAGTAGCCACTTGGTAGTCATTTTCTCCCTTGTCTGAAGGAAGCTTCAGTGAGACAGAAGTTTGGGATGGTAGAATAAAGACTGTCCCTTAGTTCAGGGGCTGTGAAGGTTCTAAATCTCTTGTGTTTTTTCCAGCTATCTGGTTGTTTAACTGTCTACAAAGTTCTGCCATTCAAAGACCATTCAAATGAGAGATACAAACGAGACTGGAAAAAATGGATTGACTATATACAAAACAAATACGGGACTAAGAAATTACAGATAGCCTATGCTTAAGATTAGGAATAATCTAAACTGCTTAAAGTTAGTGCAACAGGAAGAAGCTGAGTTTAATGCAGAGATGTTATTAACTTCTTTTTTTAATTTCCTTTGTCTTAATATATTTTAGACTGTATTTGTTAAAAACCTACACCGTGTACGGGCTCTGGGAAGTCGGGGGGGAAGGGAGGTGGGGTGTTAGGGAGGAGGGGGGAGGGGGGATATATAGTATGTGTTAGATTTTATAGTAACGTGATTGCACTTGTATACTGTTGCTCTTTAATTTCACTGCAAAAATAGGACAAGCTGAATATATTAATAGATAGTAGAAATACACCGAAGGGAGGAGTAGAGGGATAGAAGAAAGAGGGGGAGAGAGGGTGGGAGAGAGGATGGGAGGGAGGGTGAGAAGGAAGGGAGGGAGTGTACTGGGAGAGAGGAGTGGTAGAGGGGGAGGGGAAGTAGGCTAGAGGGGAATGTTGGAGGGAAGAAGGAAAGTTGGAGGGGGGGGCGAAAGAAAGGGTGTATGGAGGGTCGAAGTGGTACTTTGGGTTTGTATTTTGGGGGGTATTGTTGACAAGAGGAATGGCTGTGTTTATTGTTTATTGTTATATGGCCCCGGTTATGCACAGTATATATGTGACTGTACGAATTGAAAATGGAAAATAAAAACACATTTACTCAAAAGTTCTGCCTTGCCATGATGGGAGATGGATGTCGGTCAAAGAGAGGCTGTTAGGGAGCATCGTGTTAGATCCCTATAAAATACTTAGAGGTATAATTTCCATAAGCAACTTTTCTTGAGTCTGGAGTTTGCAGGAAAGAAAAATAAAGCTTTGTTTACGAACTAATTTGAAATTTAGGAAGTGAGCTGGTGATGGGCTGGTAGTCTGCAGAGGTGGTCAACAAGGAGAAAATGGCAAGTGTGACCTGGTGATCAAAGCACCTCTCCTACCTATTCGTTAGATGTGCTTTGCACATTAAAAAGAGCAGGGCTTTGATCACTTGGCTGTATCCATCATTTTAATGTCTTTACTTTAAACAGAACTTTTTTATTTTTCTTTAAAAAAAACACAAATATGTCATCATTTGTCAATCATTAAGACATTGAAGTACAATTTTTTTGTTGTTGTGTGTGCCCCTCCCTCCCTCCACCCCCCCACCCCCCCCCTCCTTCCCCCCCCCGACTTCCCAGAACCCGTACACGGTATGGATTTTTAACTAACACAGTCTAAAATCTATTGAGAAAAAAGAAATAAAGAAATTAATGACATTCTAGATTGACCTTAGCTTCTTCTTACTGAACTGACTTTTAACAGTTTAAATCATTTCTGATCTTAAGCATAGGCTAACTGGAATTTCTTAGTCCCGTATTTATTTTGTATATAGTCAATCCATTTTTTCCAGTCTCGTTTATATATCTCATTTGAATGATCTTTGAGATATGCCGATATTTTAGCCATCTCGGCTAAGTTTGTTACTTTCAATGTCCATTCTTGGATTGTAGGCAAGTCTTCCTTCTTCCAATATTGCGCCACCAACAGTCTTGCTGCAGTTATCAGGTGCAGAATCAAATTGGTCTCTACCACTGTAAAGTCAGTACATATACCTAGTAAAAATAACTGAGGAATAAACTTTATCCTTCTTTTAAAAACATTTTGCATGACCCACCATATTTTTATCCAAAATGCCTTAACCTTTTGGCAGGTCCACCATATATGATAATATGTAGCATCGAGAGAACCACACCTCCAACATTTAGGCTGTACATTCGGATACATAGAAGCCAACTTTTTAGGATCTAAATGCCATCTATAGAACATCTTGTAAAAATTTTCTCTCAGATTTTGAGCTTGTGTAAATTTCACATTTCTTACCCAGATTCTTTCCCATGTATCCAACATTATTGGTTCCTCAATATTTTGAGCCCATTTTATCATACAATCTTTAACTAATTCTGTTTCCGAATCCATCTGTATTAATACATTATATATCCTCTTTATATGCATTAAGCTTTGATCTCTTATTTGTTTAAACAGATTATCCTCAACTTGGATAAAACCAATTTTTTGATCTATTTTCCACCTAGCCTGTAATTGCCCATACTGAAACCATGTTTGAACTACCTTCTCCTCTTTTAATACCTCTAAAGATTTTAATTGTAATACCCCCCTTTCCGAGGTAAGAAGCTGTCTGTAAGTAATTCTGTCCTGTTTTTGTGCTGTATTCATATTTTCAATTGCGTGTCTAGGAATTGCCCACATGGGTATCTTGTCATTTAATTTATATTGGTATTTCTTCCAAACCCGCAATAAAGCATTTCTTAAAATATGACTTTTAAAATTCTTATCCAATTTTTTGTTGAATAACAGGTAAGCATGCCAACCAAATACCAGATCGTGTCCCTCAATATTCAATATTCTATCATTGGTTAAATGAGTCCAATCACTAATTACAGATAATGCCACTGCATCATAATATAGTTTTAAATTAGGTAGTTTCAATCCTCCTCTCTCACGTACATCTTGCATTATTTTCATCTTTACCCTCGGCTTCTTTCCTGCCCACACAAATTTGTTGATACCCTTCTGCCATTCTAAAAGGTTCGCATCTTTTTTAAGTATAGGTAACATTTGGAAAAGAAATAAAAAATTTGGTAAAATGTTCATTTTCACTGCCGCTATCCTACCCAGCAAAGATAAGTGCAATTTCTCCCATTTTTTCATCTCTGTCTGTATGCTATGCCAAAGTGGTTCATAATTATGCTTATATAATTTCCCATTTGAAGTTAAAATGTTAACTCCAAGATATTTGACTTTTTTAACTACCTCACATCCTAGCATCACTCCTAATTCTTCCTTTTGTTTAATATTCATATTTATAGCTAATATTTTGGTTTTTCCTAAGTTTATTTTAAAACCCGACACTTGACCATATTGATTAATCGTATTCATTAAAACCATACTGGATTCCTGCGGTTGTTCCAATATTATGACCAAATCATCCGCAAAAGCGCGGACTCTATATTCTTGCTGCCTAATCTTGATCCCTTTTAAACCATCCAAGCCCCGTATTTTATTCAACAATACTTCCAAAGTTATAATAAACAATAATGGGGACAAAGGACAGCCCTGTCTTGTACCTTTTCCAATTTGAAAAGAGTCTGTTAAATTTCCATTGACTATAATTTGTGCTGTTTGCTGTTGGTATATTGCTTTAATTGACTGTAAAAAATTATCTCCTATCTGCATTTTTTGCAGTATCTTCAGCAGAAATTGCCAGTTAACTCGATCAAAGGCCTTCTCAGCATCCAAAAATATAAACGCAGCAGGGATCTGGTTGTTCTTTCCCAAATATTCTAATGCATTAATAATTAATCTAACATTACTTTTCATCTGTCTCCCTTGTATAAAACCTGTTTGGTCCATATGTATCAATTGTTGAATGACCAACATTAACCTATTTGCTAATATTTTAGTAAAAATTTATAATCTACATTCAGTAATGAAATAGGTCTATAATTTTTGGGTTGAGTAGTATCTTGATCTTCTTTGGGTATCAAAGATATAAACGCTGTCTTCCAAGATGGAGGGACTTTACCTTCCGTTTGAATCATATTAAATAATTCTCTAAGAGGTTCTACCATTTCTAACTGTAAGTTTTTATAGTAAACCGCTGTCAAGCCATCTGTACCTGGTGCTTTCCCTGACTTTAATTGCTTAATTACCTGCAGGATTTCCCCCGAGGTTATTGGTTGATTCAATTTTTGCCTGTGTTCTTCTCTAACTGAAGGTATTTTCCCTTTGTCTAAATATTTGTCTATGTCTAAACCATTAATTTTATCCCCTTTATACAGTTCTGTAAAAAATTCCCAGAAAGCCTTTTGAATCTCTTCCTGTTGAAACACCTCCTTCCCTCTGTAAATCAGTTTAGATATATTTCGAGTTTTCCTTTTTTTCCTAATCTGATAAGCTAACCATCTGCCAGGTTTGTTTGCATTACAAAAAGTATTGTGTTTTGCATATAATAAATTAGTAGCTACCTGGTCAGAGATCAACATGTCAAATTGAGATTTTAATATGTTAATAGCTTCCTTAACCTTTGTATCGTCTGGGTTCATTGTTAACTCCAGCTCTTTTCTCTTAATTTCCTCTTCCAGTTCTGTTCGTTTTAACCCTTGCTTATTTCTATGTGTTTTATTTATATTCATCAAAACTCCTCTCATATACGCTTTGCTTGCGTCCCATACAAATTCCATAGATGTACCCTTATTCATATTCAAAACAAAATATTCAGATAGTAATTTTTTACAACCATTAATATACTTTTCATATCTAAATAAGTTTTCATTCAATCTCCAAGACCTTCTTGCCTGCACTACCCTTCCCAACTCCATCCAAACTGGGTTATGGTCCGAAAGGACCCTAGCTGCAATCTTTGTTTTCTTGACCCTAGAAAGCAAATCATTAGTGGTTAGAATAAAATCAATCCTTGAAAGGGATTGATGCCTGTCCGAGAAGAAAGTGAAGTCATATTCCTCTGCATTTCTTTCTCGCCAAATATCTCTCAATTCAAAATCATCCATAATGTCAAAGAAAGATTTGGGTAACTTTGCTCGCATCTTGGTATTTAGGCGGGAAATCTTCTTATCTCTCTTAGTATCTATCACTCCATTCCAGTCACCCAATAGTATACAGGAACTATAGTCCCACTGTACTAATTTAGCATGAAGATTTCTATAGAATCTATCTTGCTGTTGATTGGGAGCATAAATTCCCAAAAGTAATGTCTTTTTCCCTTCTAAGATTAAGTCTAAAGCAATATATCTTCCGAAGGGATCTGCTTCTATTAATTCAGCTTTCATATCTTTTCTTAAGTATACAACTATACCATTCTTCTTTTCCTTAGATTACTCAGGAAAAATTCTTTCGTTAACACATCCCCAGCAGGGGGCGTAGGAAGCGGAGGCTGCAGCTTTGTGCCAGGCACTGAAGATGTGCCCCTGGAAGTAGAGGGTGACGACTTCAAGTTAATATTTGGTTTTGAGGCCATTTCAAAATTTATCTGCCTGCAGTTAGTAGAACTCTATTGCCTGAATATGCAGCTTTAAGTAAAGAGGCTTTTATTTTGAAGTTTAAGGCTTGGCAAAACTTTCAGTGAGTAAACATTGTATCAAAACCGTTCAGCAGATTCATCACCATTTAACTTCCAAATAAGCAAAGTTAATGAAGGAGTAAAATTCTTCTATTGTGAAACCAAAACATATGATAAGCAATCTCTTTTGTTTTGAATTCTTGTGAGGATTAGCAAAAAGTGTTCGTTATTACCGGAGAAACCAGCCTGCTCGGCGCCATTTTAAAAGCCTCTAAGTAAATAATTTTTCGGAGGAGAAAAAGAAAAGAAGCTAAAATGTTGATAAACAATTATTGTCCACGCAGTAAACGGATTCAGCTCGTGATAAGATTAAATCAAACAAAACTTTGAGCAGAGTGGGGGAGACTTACTTTGTCCCTGCACAAGGCAGTTTGAAGTTCCCAGCAC
This sequence comes from Thamnophis elegans, assembly GCF_009769535.1. Classification (NCBI taxonomy): domain Eukaryota; kingdom Metazoa; phylum Chordata; class Lepidosauria; order Squamata; family Natricidae; genus Thamnophis; species Thamnophis elegans. The sequence continues at coordinate 39,174,198 of NC_045555.1, forward strand.
GGACAGCCGTTCTGCCTTGGGCTAGCCCCCTTTCCTTGCAAGCACAAAAGCTGCAAAAATCGAAGAGCATTTGCCAGCAAAACAGTTTCTTCTTTCCTTCTTGCCTGAAGGATAAGAAAACCTGATAAGACGTCAGATGGAAGATCCTCTAAACAGGTACGTAGCCAGGAATTTGGAGGCAGCTGATTTTTTGCTGCCTCCACCAGCAAGCTCCTCCCAGGAAGTCTCCATCATTTTAATGTCTTTGACTACCTTTGTAAACACCCCATGCTAGGAATGTCTGAATAGTTTAACAGCTAAGAACATGAAATGTGCTCTTCTCCGTTAAGAAAAGGCAGTGAGTCAGAAAAGTACTTGCACTGCTTGGTAAGAAATCTATTATGGTAGGGCTACACACATTTTATAGCCCTGATTACAAGACATTTCTGTGAATGAGAAATTGTGGTGACGTCATAAGAAGAGCCAAGGTGGCGCAGTGGTTAGAGTGCAGCACTGCAGGCTACTTCAGCTGACTGCAGTTCTGCAGTTCGGCTGTTCAAATCTCACTGGCTCAAGGTTGACTCATCCTTCCATCCTTCCAAGGTGGGTAAAATGAGGACCCGGATTGTTGTTGGGGGCGATATGCTGACTCTGTAAACCGCTTAGAGAGGACTGAAAGCCCTATGAAGCGGTATATAAGTCTAACTGCTATTGCTATTTCTTTCTTTCTTTCTTTCTTTCTTTCTTTCTTTCTTTCTTTCTTTCTTTCTTTCTTTCTTTCTTTCTTTCTTTCTTTCTTTCTTTCTTTCTTTCTTTCTTCTTCTTCTTGAGCCAAGGTGGCGCAGTGGTTAGAGTGCAGTACTGCAGGCCACTTCAGCTGACTGTTATCTGCAGTTCAGCTGTTCAAATCTCACCGGCTCAGTGTTGACTCAGCCTTCCATCCTTCCGAGGTGGGTAAAATGAGGACCCGGATTGTTGGGGGCAATATGCTGACTCTGTAAACCTCTTAGAGAGGGCTGAAAGCCCCATGAAGTGGTATATAAGTCTAACTGCTATTGCTATTGCTATCATTTTTTTAAAAGCTGTTCCAGTTTTAATTGGGGGTTAGTTAGGTTCAGTGGTGGGTTTCAATTTTTTTTAGAACCTATTCTGTAGGTGTGGCCTGTTTTGTGGGAGTGGCTTGGTAGTCATGTGACTGGGTGGGAGTGGCCAACTTGATGTCATTCACCAGGAGATGTCATGGATTGGGTAAAATGTAGTGAAACTCACTTAACAATGCTCTTGCTTAGCAACCAAAATTTTGGGTTCAATTGGAGTCATAAGTCAAGGACTATCTCTGCCTTCCTCTGCATGGCAGTCTTGTCCTAGTAAACTGTTTCTCCTTTCTGGCAATTTTCCTCTCTGTTAGAGGCACCAAAATAATCCATGCAATGTAAGGTTTCCTGCTGCAGCAGGGGGTTGGACTAAATGACCTCCTAGTAGCATTCTAGCCCTAAATTGCTGTGCTGTTTTTCTTTCTTTCTGCTAACAAAGAAACCTGCCTGAGGCTCATTCCACATGCCTGCCAGATAGAGATAATGAGATAATGACCCTAGAGAAAGTTTGGTTCCATTAACAAGCCTTTTAGAAACACAATGCTCATATTGCCCAAACCCCAAAACTTCAAAAACATAAAACCATATAACATATAACCAATTTGTTCTTTCCTGCATCTTTTCAATTTAAAATTATTAAGACTTGTGGACTTCAACTCCCAGAATTCCACAGCCAGGCATGCTCAGTTCCGATTTAAAGCGACAGCATTTGCTTTTCTCCTTTGCAAAAGAAGTTTCCTTCTTTCTTTTTCTTTTTCTTCTCCCTTTCCCTCCTTCCTTCCTCTCTCCTTCCCTCCCCCCTCTCACACACAGAGAAGTTGGATTGGACTATCTCTCCTACCCCCTTCCCTCTCTCACTCACTCTCTCTCAAACACACACACACACACACACACAAAATTTGGATTGGATATCTTTTCCAATGGCTGCCCCTGCTGCCTTCCCCAAACATCTCCCCCATTGCAAATGCATCCTGCTGTCTGGGTGGGAAATGCCTGGAATGCAATAAAGCCCACCCACTCACCTTCTGCTGGCAGGCTAGGGTGAGAGGAGAGGCAGAGAAGCCAGAGGGGAGTTAATCCAAGCCTTCCAAAAGAAAGAGGCTGGGGAAAGTGTGTGTGCTACAGCATGGCTCTTTGCCTGGCTTCCTGCTTCCTCCTGTGGTCTCAGTGCTCGCTTGTGCTCTCCCTCCTTAAGTGTAGTTTGATTGCAGGCGGTGTCATGTTGCTTTTCAAACTTGTAATCAGTGAAGCTGGGCTGGATTTTTATATAGTTTTATCCAGCTCTCTCTCTCTCTCTCTCTCTCTCTCTCTCTCTCTCTCTCTCTCTCTCTCTCTCTCTCTCTGTGTGTGTGTGTGTGTGTGTGAAATGGATGAGGGCCTGGGGAGGAAGTCATTACACTTGGGGAGGGAGAGCAGGAGTGAGCACTGAGGAGACCACAGGAGGAGGCAGGAAGCCAGGCAAAGAGCCATGCTGTAGCACACACACTTTCCCCCAGCCCCGAAGGATCCACTATGTAAAAATCCAGCCCAGCTTCACTGATTACAGGTTTGAAAAGGCAACGTGGCTCCGCCTGCAATCAAACTACACCTGGGGAGGGAGAGCACAAGCAAGCCAGGGTCCTTCTCTCCAGCCTTTGCCTAAAGCCCCGCACAGCACCAGGAGGATGAAGTTTGAATTCCTCCCCCTCCCTCTGACCCACATGTACATTTTCCAGATGCTTCAGAGAGGACTTCAATTCTGCTCTTGCCTCGGGTCCTCTGAAGAAGCCCCACCCTCGCTTCCTTCTCTTTGAGAAGTGCCTTGCAAATGCGCTGCAAGGCAGGGGAGTACCGGTATGGGGGCATGGCCATGCCTCCGTAGAACAGGAACACAAAAGTATGGCAAATTTCTGGAACTGGTATGCCCAAAGAGGTGTGAACCGGCAGGAACACACTTCTGGTTAGGTTTAATATTGTCTTGTATTGTTCTGACTCAGGCTTCCTTAAAAAGCAAGAAGGAGAGTCTTGGTACTGACAAAACCTCTTTTATTTACACCACTGTGAATTCCTTTCATTCACAGTCAGCAAGGCTTAGCAAACAGTCTTTCAGAGGAATATTTATCAACATGAACCTTATCTCGTTTGGAAAGCTGCCAAATAACTAGTTTCCAAATGCAGGGCAAGGCAACACTTGGCACAGAGTCTTTTATAGTCATAAACAGAACTTTCCACTCTTGAAACAACTCAGTTAACTAATTGTTTCCTGAAAAAGCCCACTTCTCGTTCACTTGTCTTTTGTTTCCTATGGGCGGGGCCAATCACTTCCAAGGTGTGGCTTTACTCCTGTCAACTCTGCTTTCTTAATTCTTGTCTTCTTACAGCTCTGCGTGTAGGATTTTTACAGTGAATCATCTGAATGGTCCTTGGAACTGAGGTTACACCTGTAAGCAAAAACTGCAGCAATCTGCAGAAAATATTTGCCTGTCAGCTATTCTTTGCTTGCAGTGTTCCCAGGCATGATCAAGGACATGGGATGATGAAACAAAGTATAACCGGCAACATTTTATTCACTTATTTGATAACACTTGATTTATTCAGCTATAACAACGTGAAAGTTCTCACGAGCACTAATGGTGTAAGGACTAACCAATTATTGTGCCTTAGAAACTTGTTAGCCAATAATGATATAACACGTAAAGTAGGTAGACCTCAAAGAAGCTGAAAACACTATAAGAATGATGTTTCATGATTAATAATTTTGCTGTTGATTCTCATGTCAATTCTGGATGCTCAATAAACTTTGGTTGATTCAGCTATCCGTGTGTGGATTACATTCTTTTCATCTTCAGCCTCAGGACCCTAAATGCTACACTCTGCGCATGTGGATACTGGGAACAGGCTCCAACTGTTCCTCTGCCTCACTGCTGTCTAGCTCCTTCTCTGCCTTTGACGCAGAGCTCTCATCTGAGTTTTCCTCAGCCCCTGTTCCTCCCCAACCACCTCACTGTCTAACTCTGCTGCCAGCTCTGCTGGCTGCTGGCAGGCCACAACATGAATATTGTCCAAAGTGAGTTGAAGGATATTTGAATATTGTAAAATAATGAATTCTACTAAACTTATTCATTTAACAAGCTATAGTAATATTGTTTATAAATAACACACTATGAATCATAATCCCAAAACCATAATAACTGGGTCAATACTAATCCAAAATCATTGAAATCTCATTACAACAAGTCTTTGTTGAGTGGTAACATTCTTCACTTTGGTCAAGAAGAATAGCTTATTGCATTGGCAATGTCAAATGTAGCAAAGTGGAACTCTTACTAGCAAAAATTACAACCGGAGTGAAATACTGCAGTAATAAATTCTCATACAAGATGACCTGATCCTCACCTCTGAAACTAATATTCAGGCCAAAACCTTTGTACTTTAGAAATGTTCAGATTCACATTCCAGCAAAATGGAACAAAAGGAATTTCAAAGTAAGTTTTAAAGGTTCTAAGAGACAGGCTTTTACAATATGTGCTGAGATTTTGGTGCAATTTTATTATCTCCCCAAGATTTATAAGGAAGCAGAGCACAACTGACTTAGAATAAACATATAATGACTATTGCTTATCCTTAAAGCAGATATTTTTCTACTGTTAAAGTAGTAAGCGTTGATTTTGTTTAAATGTGTACTTTTAAATAATGTGGAACCTTGAGAGATTAATAACTGAATACTGACTTTGTTATTTTTTGGTATATGTTTGTCAGTGTGTTGTGAGTTCATGACTGGAAGAGACATGGCAACAAGATCAGCCAATGAAGAGGCATGGCAACTGGGTCAGCCAATGAGGACTGTTTGGAAATAGTATTTGCTGTGTGAGCAACAATGAGACAGCAAGGAGCCTGGGCGTGGCTTAGGTTAACTTCTGTACTAACAGCTCTGAGTCTGTGCTGAGCTCTAAACTAGTTGTTGCTCTGAACTGGAACATTGGAATTATTCCAATGAACTGGAACTGAAACTGAAACTGTTCTCTCCTCTGTCTGTGTTTGCTAGTATTTACTACCACATTGGGAAACCTGCTTTTGGTATTGTATATTTACTTCATGTGTTATATTATATATAAAGAGAAGTTAATGAATCCTGCTGAATCAGTTACCTGTGTGTGCTTTCTAGATGTGATTGCTGCAATAAACTCTGACAAAGTTGAACAAATTAAAGCTAATTTACACTTTAATATAATAGTAGTAGACTTAATAGCAGTAGACTTATATACCGCTTCATAGGCCTTTCAGGCCTCTCTAAGCGGTTTACAGAGAGTCAGCATATTGCCCCCAACAATCTGGGTCCTCATTTTACCCACCTCGGAAGGATGGAAAGCTGAGTCAACCCTGAGCCGGTGAGATTTGAACCGCTGACCTGCTGATCTAGCAGTAGCCTGCAGTGCTGCATTTAACCACTGCGCCACCTTGGTTCACTTTAACATATAACTATTTTGTATCATATATGATACTTACCAAATTTCCATTCCTTTTATTTTCTATTTACTCTTATGATGTTAAATCATTACCTTGTAGTGAAACAGAGCATGTGTTCACATTATACAAAAACCAGCATGGAGAAGAAGATGGAAATTAGAACATGTTTCATAGTTGTTCTTCTGCTTAGATCCTCCGAGGAAAGATAGAATTGTGGCAGTTTACTAAAATTAAAAATGTAAGAATCCACAAGGCTTTAAGAACTTTCAGATTTAAGGAATTCTCAAACTTCTTTAATGAAACTGTATATCAGCAGCAGAGTTGCTCTGTGACATCTAATGTTAGAGAAAAGGTTACTCTAGATCAAAGAGCCTCTGGCACATAGCCAGTTCTCAATTCTTTGCATTTTAATTTTATGTAGCAGGAAAAAAATTGTGTGTAAGGATAAATAAAGAGCATTAACCATTCTACTGAATGTGAATATAAGTCAAAGTTCCCATTTCAGGGAAGGTAATGACTTCTTACATTATCCAGAAAGTTAAACACAAGCTAAATAGATTCTATTATAAGCATCTTCCTCCAAATCTTGAGATAACAGTGACCTTTAACAGAAAGGTCTTGGTAACTGATGTTTTTTGTAGATAGTGTACAAGCAGACTGAAACAAGGACATCTGTTTTGATGTCAGAAGAGTAATGACTGTAATACTTTAAGGAAAAAGAGGTAGGACTTTGGCAGGGGGAAAAGAACAGTGAAATTGCTTTGGATGATAGCCACTTAGATGATAGCCACTTGAACATTGCCACTTGAGGTTCAAGGTCACCCTGATGGACACATTTCATAGTAGCACAAGATCAGACCATTTACACAAATAGGCCATGCTCTCTTCTGACCTGCTAATTGCATGATGGTAGATTGCAGCTTTATGATAAAGAATGGAGGCCTTTGAACTATGCTGCTGGAGAAGATTCCTGTGAGTCCCTTGGACTGCAAGGCCATCAAACCAGTCAGTCCTAGGGGAGATCAACCCTGACTTCTCTTTAGAAGGCCAGATCCTGAAGATGAAACTTAAATACTTTGGCCACCTAACAAGAAGGAAGGACCCACTGGAGAAGAGCCTAGTGCTGGGAATGATGGGCTGGATGGAGTCACTGCCAATGGATGGATGGAGTCACTGAAGCAGTTGGCGTGAGCTTAAATGGACTCTGGGGGATGGTAGAGGACAGGAAGGCCTGGAGGAACGTTGTCCAGGGGGTCACGATGGGTCAGACATCTAGTGTCAGTAGGTGACTAATCTACCTGCATGTTGAGGGAACATGATGGCTTCTCACTCAGCTTTCCGTGGAATCAAAAGAAAAATGAACAACAAAGGGCTATTTATTCCTTTAAAAATCATTTGAAAAGCTCTGCAGCCACACGAAACTGCTAAATGCGGCGCAGGTTTGAAATGAGCTCCAAAAGAAAAGGATTTGTAATTGAAATTCACATAGAATGCAATCGAAGGAAAGGCTTGGTATATGTTGGAATGGTTCCACCACAAAACCGCGCTCGACTAAACCGCGTCCGACTAAACCGTGTAGCTGACGTCCTCAACAGGGCGACAACAGCGCGGAGACAGAAGCACGCTGTAAACCCTAAACCTAAAATTAACCCCTAAACCTAAACCTAACCCCACTAAACCTAATCCTAAATCTAACCCTAAACCTAACCCTTAACCTAACCCTTAACCTAACCCTAAACCTAACCCTTAACCTAACCCTAAACCTAATCCTAACCCTTAACCTAACCCTAAACCTAACTCTAACCCTTAACCTAACCCTAAACCTAACCCTAAACCTAACCCTTACCTTAAGTTGAATTGGCTTGCTTTCAAAGCGCTATTTAAAGCGCCCTTCTTTCTCCGCGCTGGCTGTTGTCGCCCTGTTGATGATGTCAGCGACGCGGTTTAATTGGGCGCGGCTTAGTCGAGCGTGGTTTTGACGGGTCACGTGTTGGAATACCCTAAGCCAATGGAAATAATTCTATATTTGAGAAAAACCATAAGAAACACGTATAATTTGAATTTGTATGTATGAATCCCATACGTAGCCTGGCTTTTAGAATGAATGCAGATGTTACCAAATGGATACTACATGAAGTAGACTGAGCATAAAAAAGCTGAGATATGGCACATTTCTGAGTAATCAAAAGACTTATGAGGAAATTATTGCTCCCGTTGAGCAGACATGTGATGTTTGGTGCAACTTTATTCACAATACTTATTTATATGTATATTGAAAAAGACTAAGATTAAATTTGCAATGCCAGCTGGGAATTGTAGTCCCAACATGCAGAAACATCCCACAATCTGACAAACTTTGCCTTGTCACAATAGACATATAAGGCACCTAGAAAAGAAATATTGCTACTGTATCCAAGCAATGCTTCTGCCCCTATAGATGAAAGGAATGGATCAACAAATACAGCAGAATAAAAGAATAACAGAGTTGGAAAGGATCTTGGGGGTTTTCTAGTCCAACCCCTTCCTCAAACAGGAGACCCTATAGCATTCCAGACAAATGGCTGTCCAATCTCTTCTTAAAATCTTCCAGTGATGGAACACCAACAAGCTGTTTCACTGATTAATTGTTCTCACAGTCAGAAAATTTCTTCTTATTTCTACGCTGGATCTCTCCTTGATTCATTTCCATTCATTGCTTCTTGTCCTGCGCTCAGGGGGTTTGGAGAATAGGTTGCCCCCTCTCTTTTTTGTGGCAGCCACTCAAATATTGGAAGATTGCTATCATGTCCCTTCTAGCCCTTCTCTTCATTAGATTAGACACCAGTAGTTTCTGCAATCATTCATCATATGTTTTAGCCTCCAGCCCTATAATCATTTTCGCCGTTCTTCTCTACATGGCGCATCTGTTTGTCTGTCTCGGCATCCACAGATGGGTACAGTATATAGGGGTACAACTAGACAGTTATTTGACTTTGATCTCTTACAGAGGTGATCATTCAGACAAAAAGAGTAAGCATCACTTGAATGTAATGCAAAATCAGGAGAGATTGCTATCATCTCAGAAGACCTCTTCTAACCAGAGTCTATATCATATAAAGGTAAAGGTAAAAGTTCCCCTTGCACATATGTGCTAGGCATTCCCGACTCTAGGGGATGGTGCTCATCTCCATTTCAAAGCCGTAGAGCCAGCGTTGTCAAACAACATCTCCGTGGTCATGTGGCTGGCATGACTAAATGCCAAAGGCGCATGGAACGCTGTTACCTTCCCACCAAAGTGGTTCCTATTTTTCTACTTGCATTTTTACATGCTTTCGAACTGCTAGGTTAGCAGAATCTGGGACAAGTAACAGGAGCTCACTCCATTACACGGCGCTAGGGATTCGAACTGCTGAACTGCTGACCTTTCTGATTGACAATCTCAGTGTCTTAGCCACCGAATCACCGCGTCCAATTTATATAATATACAAACTTTTATTTTTTCAAAGGGATGTACATTTTTTTCCTTTTTCAATATACCCTTAAAAAAAGATCTTGACATGCTTGGACTAATATTAACTTGTAAAGCTCAATGTTTTTTAAGGGAACTGCTTGAACATGAAAGGTATCGACTGAATTACAAATCCTGCAATAGTTTTGCAATCCCCCTGAAAGAATGGAGTTCCACTCCAAAAGCAGCAACCAGAACAACCCACAGGAGGAAAAAAAAAACTTTTTCAATCATGTTGCAGTGAAAGTTTGCCGCTCCAGATGCAGAGTGTGGAGCACTGGAGAAAAGGGGGCGGGGAGAAGGCCAGAAATGAAGAGAGGAAAGAACAAGAGCATAAGAGAAAAAGAGACTCCTTTTTTTTGCTTCCTTTTGTATATGGATGGAACAGAAAGGTTCCATAGCAGCAGGGGTGGGTTTCTCGCCCCGTTCCAACCGGTTCGGTTGGAACAGGGCTGGCGGCGTCCTCGTGCACGTGCACGGTGCACGCATGCGTACTAGCGTCTGCGCGATGCTCCAGCTGCTCCTGGAGGATCGCGCAGGCACTGTATGCGTCCTGCACATGCGTGGAAGCACAGAACTCGTCAAAACCGGGTAAGGACCACGGGCGGGCGGGCGCGCCCTTCGCCGTTCCCGGAAGTTACTTACTTCCAGGTTCGCCGACCAACCGGTTCGCAGGGACCGCCGCGAACCGGTTGAAACCCACCCCTGCATAGCAGCATGAATAGAATTAGAAGGGGCTTTGAAGGTCTTCAACCCACTGCTCAGGCAGGAAACCCTACACTACCTTTAGAGAAATGGTTATCCAACATCTTCTTAAAAACTGTTGGAGCATTCACAACTTCTGGAGGCAAGTTCTTCCATTGATTAATTGTTCTAACTGTCAGGAAATTTCTCCTTAGCTCTAAGTTGCTTCTTTCCTTGATTAGTTTCCACCCATTGTTTCTTGTCCTGCCCTCAGGTGCTTTGGAGAATAATTAGACTCCCTCTTCTTTGTAGCAGTCCCTGAGATATTGGAACATTGCTATGTCTCCCTTAGTCCTTCTTTTCATTAAATTAGACATACCAAATTTCTGCAGCTGTTCTTCATATGTTTTAGCCTCCAGTCCCCTAATCCCCTTTGTTGCTCTTTTCTGCACTCTTTCTAGAGTCTCAATATCTTTTTTACACATGGTAACCAAAACTGAATGCAGTATTCCAAGTGTGGCTTTACCAAGGCATTATAAAGTGGTATTAACACTTCATGTGATCTTGATTCTAGCCCTCTGTTTATGCAGCCTAGAACTGTGTTGGCAGTCACAAGAAAGAAAGGAAAGGTAGAAGATAAGAAACAAAGTTGGAGAATGTGAGCTGGACCAAAAAAAGAAAAAAAAAATGGGACTCCTATCTGTGAAGAATACAAAGTGTTTGGCTAAGTCAGGAAATATAAATTCAAACTGGAGAACCAGTTTTGTCTAATGGTTAAGGGACGAGGCGAGAAATAAGAAGACTATCATTTCAAGGCATGAAAGCCACATGGATGACCTTGGGCCAGTCATTCACTCTCAATCCAATCCACCTCACAGAGTTGTTTTTGTACAGAAAATAGCAGGGGGAAAGCGATATATTCACTGCCTTGAGTTATTTGTAAAATTAGTAAAAGGTGGGATACAAATGATTTAAGTAATTAAAAATCTCCCTTTTTATGACTCTGTGATCCCTGAATACTGGGTAGAGCTGGGGCAACTGGATGTAGCTGAATATTTTTACTGGCTGACTACCCTTCCTGATGCCATGTGGCATTATCACCCAACATTTGTCTTTGCATCCTGCAAAAGAAACATCTCCCAATACCCAGGATTGACCTCTCAACCTTCTGAGCAGGAGGAAAGCATCTTACCCACTAGGCTGCCATGCCACTCATTTAAATAATGTGATTAAATGTGATTTCTATTGCTAACTGTGATTTAATGTTTTGATGACCATTCTGCCTCCCTACTTCCATGTAAAAAAGAACAAAATTGTTAAACAGGCCCATTATAGTCTTGGCACAGAAGTGGGCTTCAAAAATTTCAGCAAGGGGTTCTATGCCCAGTTGCTGGGTGGGTGTGGCCATGGTGGGTGTGGCCTAGTTGGCCTCCTGCACCATGGCCGGGGAGGGATTTTTGTTCTCCCCGGGCTCTGGCGGCTTTTCTTGAGCCTCCAGGAGGGTGAAAATGGCCTCCCGAGGCTCCGGAGACCCTCTGGAGGCCAGAAACAGGTTCATTTCTGGCCTTCCCAAACTTCCAGCAGGCCCTCTTTTTGTCCTCTCCGAACCTCCATGCATGCCCTACACGTACTTGCATCCAAAATGGGCTGTGTGGGGACTCCTGAGAGGGAAGGGGTGGGTGGGGCCAGCCAAGAGTGAAACTTGGGGTTTTTCCGAACTGCACAGAATCTTAACTAGAGGTTCTCCCAAACCCCTAAGAACCCCCAGCAGCCCATCCCTGTTTTGGCATGAGGATCAGGATTTTGAATTAAGGAATAGAATCAGTCTGGATTGAAAAAAAAAGAAGGTGGAAGCTCCAGAATTTAACCTTTTCAAATCAGGATAAAACTGTGAAGGAACAAACAATGCAGAGAAGGGCCCCTCACTCCAGAGGTGGGTTCCTACCAGTTCGCACCTATTCGGTAGAACCGGTTCGTCAAATCTACCGAACCGGTTAGAAGAGGTTCCACCAGTGGACCCGGAAAGCAGGCCACACCTACAGAAGAGGTTCCAAACTTTTTTGAAACCCACCACTGGTCCTTGGATATGATTATTCTGCACTATCATGCTCATATTTATAAACCTCAGTGCCTCTGCGAAAGGTAAGGATGACTCCTGCGTTTGTGGTGCAATCAGAACATTGTTTGTGTTGAAGTTGTTTTAACGCAAACCAAAGATGCCTTTTAAAAAACAAGTTTACATCATATTCTTACGCATGCCAGTGCTGTGTGTGAGGTAATTTAAGGTGGTTCTGACAAGTGTCATCGGCATCTTCATATCCGGTCACATGGGCGGCAAGCCACTCCCATCCAGTCACATGGGCGGCAAGCCACTCCCACAAAGGAGGCCACACCCACAGAGTAGGTTCGAACAATTTTTGAAACCCACCACTGCCTCACTCCCACCATAACAAAATATTTAATTACAAGATTGTTGGGCAAAGAAGCACATTGTCATTCAGCTTGTGTACCAAACCTCCAAGCTGACAAGTGTAGATTTTTAAAAAAAGCTAATAAAAGTAAGCTAGAATAAGAAAAAGAAATAAAATACATTCAGATGAAATGTCAACTAGCGTAGGAAATGTCAGAGAAGATGAAAAAAATATATCCTAGTAAAGACATAGAGAAAGCAAACACCAGTTCCTTTTAATCAGATGGAAAATACTGTTCAGTGCTTTAAATATATTGCCAATCCTTGTACAGGAAAAGGAGCGGTATGATTATATAGACTAAAATGATCAGCATAAAAGTATGTATTTTGTTCGATGCCCTGTTATGTCCTTGTCTTTCAAATCTCAGGTTGGTAGCAAAAGCTGTTGTTAGCTTTTCTGCTCACAATACAATCCCTTATGCCAACAGGCTCAAACTTTTTGGCATGGACAATCTGGCATGCACCATTTGCAGTCATATCTAAGCATGGTATACAAAATTGCCTGCTATAACATCTTGCCTGTCAACAACTTCTTCAACCACAGTAATACATGGGCAAACAGTCGATACAAACTCAAGATAAATCACTCCAAAGTCGATTGCAGAAAATACAACTTCAGCAAGAGAGTGGTCAATGTCTGGAATGCTCTACCTGACTCCGTTGTTACATCCTCAAAACCCCAAAGCTTCAACATTAAACTGTCTACCACGGATCTCACCCCATTCGTAAAAGGGGCTGTGCATAAGCACACCAGCATGCCTTCCGTCCCTGTCCTACTGTTTCCATTTATTTGTACCCATTTCCTTTGTCCATGTCCATGTTTATATTTATACCTGCTGTCTTGTACATGTTTGACAAAACAACAAACAAACAAACAAACAAATAGCTGCTATTATAAACTTGAGATGGTTGGCCATGTAAATTGAAACAATCAATAAATGAATCAAATTTACCATTGGGCACTAGATGTTCTTTCCTACAAGGTTTATTCAAAAATTCAGCTAAGATCCTGATTTGAGATCCTGAAATCAATAGCAATAGCAATAGCAGTTAGACTTATATACCGCTTCACAGGGCTTTCAGCCCTCTCTAAGCGGTTTACAGAGTCAGCATATTGCCCCCAACAACAATCCGGGTCCTCATTTTACCTACCTCGGAAGGATGGAAGGCTGACCCTGAGCCAGTGAGATTTGAACAACTGCAGAACTGCAGTCAGCTGAAGTAGCCTGCAGTGCTGCATTTAACCACTGCGCCACCTCGGCTCTTTTAGAATCAAGCCTATAATTCAATAGGCTATGTGCTCAGTGTGTGTGTGTGGGGTGTGTGTGTTCTAGAACACCTCCAAGGTCCCTTCCAACTCTGTTCTTCAGTTATTCAGTCAGTTTATCCATTTATGCTTGAATTAGTGGGGAGCATATAAACGATCAAATTGGAATTTTAGAATTTAGAATAGAATAAAGCTAGAGGGGATCTTGGAGGTCTTCTAGTCCAGTCCCCTGCTCAAGCACCATGATTTCTGAAGGCAAGTTGTTCCACTGGTTAATTGTCCTCACTGAGGAAGTTTCTCCTTAATTCCAGGTTTTCTTTCTTGATTAGTTTCCAACCATTATTCCTTGTCCTGCCCTCTGGTGCTTTGGAGAATAATTCGACCCCTTCTTCTTTGTGGCAGCCCTCCAAATATTGGAATACTGCTATCATTTCACCCCTAATTCTTCTTTTCTTTAGACTAGCCAGACCCAAAGCCTGCAGCTATTCTTCATACATTTTTTTCTTGAGGTCTTTGATCATCTTAGTTGCTGCTCTTCTCTGAACTTTTTCCAAATTGCAGTGGTTTCTCTTAAAAGCCTGGTAGTTCCATTTCTAATCAAACTGTTTTGTCAGGACACTAGTTCTGGAATATTTGGAAAATGAAAACAAACAGGGGAAGGAAGTCTTTGAGACCATTTTCATACAGCACTTATCATTGCAAAATATTAGGACAACTGAAGTTTTGTACATTTAAAAAAACCCACAGATCTACTAGTTCAGTACTTTAGCTTGTGATGATTAACTAAATTTGTTTTAGTATTTACTAACAAAAGTATCCATGCTACTTGAGAAAAAGAATATATCCCTCTGAAAAAGGGATAAAGAAGAGGAAATAAAAAAGTTTTCAAACTTAACAACATTAAAATGTGTTTGCGGATAGCAATACTTGTACATAACAAAGTTTTGCTAATTGTCCTACAGCACACGTAACATTTGGTGGATATTTTTAAAGGTCATAGGAAAAAGAGGTAATTATAATTTACGCTGCTTGTGCAGAGTATAAAACTGCAAAAACAAAATGGCTAACTTGTTGGATGTGGGTTGCGGGGAGCAGTGTTTTTCAGAAAAAGGTGTAGACTTTTAGTTAGTTTTAAACATTAACTCATTGCTTAAAGAAAGAACATAGTTTTGAATGTTACGGATGACATTAATAAAGTGCAAATACAAAAGCTACTGAAAGTATTCAGCATATCTACTTGGGTATTCTCCAGTGGCTTCCTTAAAGCTGAATAATTTGAGGATTTTCTCCAGTTCACAAATTAATCTGGGCTAATTTACACATTGGAGTGTCTTATCCTTTCAAGCTTGCACTTTTTCTAAATTTGACACTGTAACTGTTGTTTTCAAAACTAGGTAGTGTTGCTCATCTATAGTTCCACACCAATTGTTGTTGGAAACGCAGAATGCTGAATGATTATCCATATTCTGATGAATATCATTATATTTGCTTCGACTGTAGCCTTCCCTTATGAAGCAGCGCACTCAGTCGTCACATAGTCCAGTTGTTGTATCCATTCTGATGCTGTCCTACAACTTTGCTTGCCTTGTTTCCTTCTTTGTTGTGTTTTAAAAAAAAACCTTCAACTTTGCCAAGTGCCTTGTCTTGTCTTTTGTTGAATGTGGAGCTTTAACTTTGCATCCACAGGAATGGAAAAGTCAGGAGTATTACAGGGTTCCACCACAAAACCGCGGACGACAAAATCGCGGTCGACGAAAGCGTGCATTTGACGTCATCACAGCGCGACGAAAACATCGCGCTGTGATCGAAAAATGTAAAAATAAAGCAAAAACCTTACCCTAACCCCCCCAAACCTAACCCTAAACCTAACCCTAAACCTAAACCTTAACCTAACCCTAAATTTAACCCTAAACCTAACCGTTAACCTAACGCTAAACCTAACGCTAACCTTTAACCTAACGCTAACCGTAACCCTAACGCTCTAAACCTAACCCTAACCCTAACCCTAAACCTAAACCTAACCCTTACCTTTATGTGAATCGGCTTGCTTTAATTTTATTTTATTTCAATTTTTAATTTTTTTCGTCGCGCTGTGATGACGTCAAATGCGCGCTTTCGTCGATCGCGCTTTTGTGGACCGCGGTTTTGACGGGTCACGGTATTACAGGTTCCAATATTCAGTCTCCAAATAATTTATTTGGCTTGGTAGTCACACAAAGGACACTTAGACTTATATACTGTGCCATGATGCTTTACAGCCCTCTCTAAGTGGTTTACAGAGTCAGCCTATTGCCCCCAACAATCTGGACCCTCATTTTACCGACCTCAGAGGATGGAAGGCTGAGTCAACCTTGAGCCTGGTGAGATTTGAACTGCTAAATTGCAGGCAGCTGGCAGTTAGCAGAAGTAGCCTGCAGTACTGCACTCTAGCCTCCAAAATCTGGGTCCTCATTTTACTGATCTTGGAAGGATGGGAGACTGATTCAACCTTGAGCTGGTCAGGATTGAAGTCCTGGCAGTGAGCAGAGTCGAACTGCAATACTGCAAGCACTGTGCCACCACAGCTCATTAACAATGTTCTCCAGATAAAATACCTCTTCCCACCAACATTTTTTAAATAAAATATTATTAAATTCATGGCTAAATATCTATGGAGATTCTCAGTCATCCAGGCAGGGACGTGCAGTCAGGGGAGGCAGGGCCTCAGCACCGTCATCCTGAAAAGAAAAACAAATGTAAAAGGAAAAAGGCTAAGGTAGTTGCTGCCAGAGTCACAGTGGATGACTCTGCTTAGTGCTTAACTGGAGGAGGAGGTGAGAAAACCACGTGCCTCCTTTACTCTATCTTTATGATTACTTGAGCAGAGTTAAGCAAGGGTTAAAAGGCAAAAAATTCCTTATGTAAAGGAGGCACGTGGTTCTCTTGCCTCCTCCTGCAGAGGGCACTTTTTTTAGAGGCTTTTTTTAAACAGTTAAGCAGAGTCATCCATTAGAGGCTCTGGCAACAGCAGCTTTTGCCTTTTTCTTTTCACATTTTTTACATTTTCATCATGGCAGACAAGAGGAGAGTTGAAATCCTCTGTGACACAGCTGGAAAAGGTATGTGGGTCAGACGGAGGGAGGGGGGAGGAATTCAAAATTATTGTAATTTGTAAGTAATTGTAATTTGTATTATTATAAGTAATGTGTGTGTGTTTGTGTGTGTCTGTGTGTGTTTTACCCACCTCTGCTGGCACGTGGGCACTTTATTTTTTATTTTTTAAAGCCATTCCGCCGCGCCTTGCCGGGTCCCGCTGTATGGCCAGGACGGCGGCATGCACTTTAAAGTGCTGGCGTGCCTTCCGGCCATACAGCGGGACTTGTCGGAGCTTCGGGGGTGGCTGGTGCTGGCAAGCATAGGGCGGCTTTTGCCCGCTTGCCTCATCGGCCGTGAACCTCACCACACGTCACTGCATCCAGGTCATAGTTATTGCAAAGGTGCTTTTTTAAAAAGGTCACTAGACTTATTTTTTTGAGGAAGAAGAGGTTTAACTTCTTATCCAAGAAGCTTCATCAGTTGTGACTGGATGGTGGGGAGATGCCGAGGTGGCGCAGTGGTTAGGGTGCAGTACTGCAGGCCACTTCAGCTGACTGTTATCTGCAGTTCAGCGGTTCTAATCTCACCGGCTCAAGGTTGACTCAGCCTTCCATCCTTCCGAGGTGGGTGAAATGAGGACCCAGACTGTGGGGGCAATATGCTGACTCTGTAAACCGCTTAGAGAGGGCTGAAAGCCCTATGAAGCGGTATATAAGTCTAACTGCTATTGCTAGATGGAAGGATAGGTACTGACAATTGAGACTGGATGGGGAGCATAAGGATAGATTCTCTACAGGATCTGACAGGATCTTCCCATCTCCCCCACCCACCTCCCACAACATCCAGTCACAAATGAGGTTTTCTTGGATGAGAAGTGAAACATTTTCTTCCTCAAAAAACAGTCTAATTGCCTTTTGAAGAAAACACTTTCGAGACTATTATTAAATTTATTTGCTGCCCAACCCATCGTCCAAGGTGACTCTGATACATGTTATATTTACTTTAGAAGAACAAAGACTGAAATTACAAACAGATGGCTGGTTGTGAGGCAGGTGTCAAATAACTCTAAATTCAGATGTAGACAGGGGTGGGTTTCAACCGGTTCGCAGCGGTCCCCGCGAACCGGTTGGTTGGCGAACCCGGAAGTAAGTAAGTTCCGGGAACGGCGAAGGGCCCACCCGCCCGCCCGCACTCCTTACCGGTCTTTGAAGGCTTCTGCGCTTCCACGCAGGCGCATGGCACATACAGCGCCTGCGCGATTCTCCGCAAGCAGCTGGATGGCACATACAGCGCCTGCGCGAGTCTCCGCGAGCAGCTGGATGGCACATACAGCACCTGCGCGATTCTCTGCAAGCAGCTGGATGGAACATACAGCGCCTGCGCGAGCCTCCGTGAGCAGCTGGAGCATCGCGCAGGTGCTAAGATGCTTGCGTGAATTGCGCACGTGCACGAGGACGCCGCCGGCCCTGTTCCAACCAAACCAGTTGGAACGGGATTAGCAACCCACCCCTGGATGTAGATGAAGTCCTTATAAGTAAGATGCATATTTTACTTTAGGAAAATGTACACTAAGCCGTTTCGTATGTCTGCTGTACTATGGGCTCGATTGGACCACACAGTGCTGTGTCCATAATGTCATTTAAGTCTAACTATGAAAACAAAAACGTGTCTATTTTCTCTGCAAAGGATGCAACCTGAGTTGTAGAAAAAAACCCTTCATGTTGAGCATTTTCCAATTATTTTTGTGTCACTGCATCAGGTCTCTTACCAGTTTCTGACCAGAAGTAAGCTAGGGTTTCTACATTTATTTCGAGTTAATCAAATATGCACTCTAATTATATATTTTATTGCATATCTCTTTTTGTGTTTATTAATTTTCTTTATTCCTTGCCTCTACTGAGTATACATGTGATTATTTCTTGTAATGTTTTATTTTTTATTGCTTTTTTAATTAGGAAAGAAAAAAAAGGAACTGTTAAAAAAAACCTCATAAAATCTTCCTCTGTCTCTCTCTCTCTATATGTATGTATATACGTATGTATGTATAAAGGTAAAGGTTCCCCTTGTACATATGTGCTAGTCGTTCCCGACTGTAGGAGGTGGTGCTCATCTCCGTTTCAAAGCCAGCGCTGTCCGAAGTTGTCTCTGTGGTCATGTGACTGGCATGACTAAATGCCAAAGGTGCACAGAACACTGTTACCCTCCTCACTCCACTACATGGTGCTAGGGATTTGAACTGCCAAACTGCCGACCTTTCTGATCGACAAGCTCAGCGTCTTAGCTACTGAGCCACAGTGTTCCCTATCTATCATCCATCCATCCATCCATCCATCCATCCATCCATCCATCCATCCATCCATCCATCCATCTATCTATCTATCTATCTATCTATCTATCTATCTATCCTATCATCTATCTATCATCTATCTATTTTTATATATGTAGCTTACTACAAGAATCATGTTTAAATAGCACATTGAAGAAAATCTAGGCCGTGTTGCTAGCTTTTAAAAACTTTTATAAATAATTTATCAGTCTGCTTAAAATATTTTAAAGATTGTAACAAAGGGAGACCTCTAAATAGATATATTAATCGTGAGGCAATGTTCGTTATAATATATTATTGTTCCCCATAAAGCCATTGGAATTTTAATTTTTTATATCATTGTTATGAGTAATTCTTATTAAAACTTTTAAAACAGAAGATAAAAGCTAGCACAAATTAGTACAAAGTAAGGAAAAGAAAAGAAAAAAAATTCCAGGGGGAAAAAAAAGGTACAAGAAAAAGAGAAAAGTTAAAGAGAAATTTAAAAAAAATATAAAGAAGTGGCTTTCGGTATTTTTTACAGAAGTTATAAGTACAAATATATTTTGACCTCTCTCTCTGAAGTTACATTACTCATCTTTCTATAATTTGTCTTGTCTAAGCATCAAAACCATAAGTCACAAGATCATCATCCCCCCTCCCATCTTTATACAAAAAGTCCATAAGAGGCTTCTTGTCAGCGTTAAATGTAGATAATGTCTTTTGTCTAATCAAAGAAGTTAATTTATTCATTTCAGCAAAATCTGTCAACGTCACGAACCCTTCCTATAGGGGTAGTATTGAATATTTCCATCTATGTGTGTACAGTTAATCTCACAGCTGGATCATATATTAAAATAATCTTCCGTGGCAATTATTTTAAACAAATAATATTTTTCTAACCATTGATCCATTAATCCTACAAGGAAAAGTTCTGCCTTCAACCGAATATTGATCTTTAAGATCTCTTATTTACTGCATTTATTAAAACAATTACAAATAATTTACATCTGCAAAGATAGCATCATTGTAATAATTATTCCAATTAACTTGAATCAGAGGTGATATTCAGCAGGTTCTGACCAGTTCTGGAGAACCGGTAGAGGAAATTTTGAGTAGTTCAGAGACCCAGTAAATACCACCTCTGACTGGCCCCACAGCTATCTATTCTCTGCCTCCCAAGTCCCAGCTGCTCGGGAGGGAATGGAGATTTTGCAGTATCCTTCTCCTGCCATTCCCACCAAGCCATGCCCATAGAACCAGTAGTAAAAAATTTGAATCCCACCAAGGATAATATTGTCTTTGACAGAGATATGAATTTTTACACATTGTCATGGATACATTATAGGAATATATAAGAATTGTTCATTGTAGAGTGGAAGACTATTTCCCCAACGTCCTGGCATGAGGTGGATGGGAGGGAGTGGCGGGATTCACTTACCTTCCCTACTGGTTTGCAAATGTGAGCATGCAGGCATCCACACTTCCTTCTCTTGCATGCACCATGTCTGTGCATGTGCACTGCCTTCTGTGTACCCACAGTGCTCACACATTAAGTCGGGGAGGGTGGGTAGAGCCGGTTCCACCAAAAAACCGCGTTCGACTAAAGCGCACTCGACGAAACCGCGTAGCTGACATCATCACAGGGCGACAACAGCGCGGAGACAGAAGCACGCTGTAAACGCTAAACCTAAAATTAACCCCTAAACCTAAACCTAATCCCCCTAACCTAATCCTAAACCTAAACCTAACCCTTAACCTAACCCTAAACCTAACCCTAAACCTAACCCTTAACCTAACCCTAAACCTAACCTAACCCTAACCCTAACCCTTAACCTAACCCTAACCCTAACCCTAACCCTAACCCTTAACTTAACTCTAAACCTAACCCTAAACCTAACCCTTAACCTAACCCTAAACCTAACCCTAACCCTTAACCTAACCCTAACCCTAACGCTAACGCTAACGCTAACGCTAACCCTAACCCTAACCCTAACCCTAACCCTAACCCTAACCCTAACCCTAACCCTAACCCTAACCCTAACCCTAACCCTAACCCTAACCCTAACCCTTAACCTAACTCTAAACCTAACCCTAAAGCTAACCCTAAAGCTAACCCTTACCTTAACTTGAATCGGCTTGCTTTTAAAGCGCTATTTAAAGCACCCTTCTTTCTCCGCGCTCGCTGTTGTCGCCCTGTTGATGACATCAGCGACGCGATTTAATCGGGCGCGCTTTAGTCGAGCGCGGTTTTGTCATGCCACGGGTAGAGCCTCCCACAGCCACCACTACCGCTTCACCCGAACCAGAGAGAACCGGCTGAATACCACCTCTGGTGGAAAGCAAAATGTTCCAATGGCTCTCCCATATGTTCCATTATTCTCATGTCAGACCTGCCAAATGTTCCTTGGCTCTATCGGTTCCTCCTCTGGGTTGGGGGAGCTATTGGCTCCTCTCCCAGGTCAAGGCTTTCACAATTGTCCTCCCCACTTTTCCTGTTGTGAAGTCTTCCCAGCCTTCCAGCTCCGCTTGGCCTTCATTGAAGCTAGCCATGCTTCTAAAGTTTGCAAAATCCCCACGGCAGTTTAATCCTCTGGGTGGATTAAAGAATGCAGTTCTGGCTAACCCTCAGACCTGCCACTGCTTAAACCTCTAAAGAGATCCATTGGTTGAGAAAGGTATAATTTATTATTATTATTCGCAACAACAGAATTGTATCACAGAGGCCAGTTGTTTCGGTGGTTGTATGGGTTGGCGGGGTTTTTTTATGGGGCCAGTTGCCAACCTGACCCCAACCCTCCTCCTTTCTCATTCGGGCTTGGGACCGGCATCGGCGGAGTTGTTGTTGTTGTTGTTGTTGTTGTTGTTGTTATTATTATTATTATTATTATTATTATTATTATTATTATACAATTGTATCACAGTGGCCAGTTGTTTTGCCAGATTTGGCATTGGTTACTAGTCGGGCCCCACCCAGGGGCCAAGGACGTCGTAATGTATTTTCATAATATGCGTGCAGATCCAAGCAGTGCGGCTTTTTGCATTTGACTGATGGTGATTTTGTCAATTTTTAACTGTTTTAAATGTAATTCCAGTGCTTTTGGAATAGCACCTAGTGTGCCAATTACCACTGGAATTATCACTTCTGGTTTGTGCCATAGTCATTGAATTTCGATTTTTAAGTCCTGGTATCTTGCGATTTTTTCATGTTCCTTCTCGGCGACCCTGCTATCACCTGGTATTGCGATGTCTATGATTGTAACCTTATTTTTCTCAACCAGTGTGATGTCTGGTGTATTATGCGCCAGTATTTTGTCCGTTTGTATGCGAAAATTCCACAAGATCTTGACCATCTGATTTTTGGTGACTTTTTCAGGCTGATGTTCCCACCAGTTTGTTGCTGTTTTAATATTATAATTTTTGCACAAATTCCAATGGATCATTTGTGCTACTGAATTGTGCCACAATTAATAATCAGTGTGCACGATTTTTTTTACAGCAGCTGAGTATGTGATCAACAGTTTCATCAGCTTCTTTGCAAAGTCTGAATTTGGCATCATCAGAAGATTTTTCAATTTTGGCCTTAATGGCATTTGTGTGGATAGCTTGTTTTGACAGCCAGGATTAGTGACCCTGTTTCTTTCTTTAATGTACCTGCTATTAACCATAACCAAGTTTTTTTCACTGTCCACTTTATCTTTTATTTTTCCAGAAATTGGCCATGCAGTGCCAACTCTCCATTCTTGATTTTATCACATCTTTTCTGTATTCTTGTTTCGTCTGTTGGGCCTTCAATAGATTTTTGTTCCATAGAGTTTCAAATCATCCATATATAATAAATGAGAATTTTTTTCAGTTTCTTTGGCTGTTTGGTAGCCTAATTTCATTTTTTTTAAGATTACTGATAGTGGGATCATCGCGATGATGAAGAGAAGAGGTGAAAGTGAATCACCCTGGAAAATTCCTTGCTTGATATTAACCATTCCATAGTTCTCATTCCCTACTGCCAACTCAGTTCTCCACTGTTTCATCGCCTTTTCTGTAAAGGATGTAATATTTTTACTAATACCAGTTAGCATTTTATGATCCAACTATGTGGCAGTGAGTCGAATGCCTTTTTGTAATCAATCCAGACCATATTAAAGTTCATTTTTTCTGTTCTTACAATTTTCTAATATCATTTTATCAATTAGGAGCTGATCTTTTGTGCCCCTGCTCCTTCTTTTGTTGCCTTTTTGTTCTACTGGCAAGATGTTATTTGTTTCCAAATAATCCATAATGTTATCTGCAATAATGCCTGTGAGTAATTTGAAGGTTGTTGGCAAGCATGTTATTGGCCTGTAGTTTTCAGGTATTGTTCCTTTAGTTGCATCTTTCTGAATCAAGTATGTTTTTCCAGTTGTCAACCATTCATCAATTTGACCATTTTGTAAAATTTCATTCAGTTGCCTGGCTAATATTGCATGTAAACCGGTCAGATATTTGAGCCAGAAACCATGCAATTGGTCATTTCCAGGTGATGTCGAATTCTTTACTTTTTTTACTCGATTTTTGACCATCTCAGTTGTTATTTCTAACGCTTGCATTTGCTTGTTGCCAATGCTTTTCTCAAAGTCATGTATCCACTTTGCTTCCTTATTGTAGTCCTTTGCATTTTCCCACAGTTCTTTCCAGAATTCAACTGTTGGCCTGCTTTTCTGGTTTTTCACTTTTGGTGTCACCATTCACATTAAGACTTTGATAAAAATGCCGTTGGTCTGATCGAAATTGCTGATTTTGTTTATATTGGATGATTCGTGCCTCATATCTTTCAATTTTTCTAGCTGTTGCTGTTATCTGCTGTTTTACAATCTCTACAGCTTCATTGATGTTTCTTGTATCCAATCTATATCTTCTGATTAGCTGATCTATGATTTTGCTGTTTTTTAGCCGTTGCTCATGCATGTTCTTTATGTTGCTAGCATCTGCCCTTATTTTTTTGACTTTTTGTTCTAATTGGATTTTCCACTTTGGCTTTGATGCTTTTTCCATTGTGTGACTAGGTGCTTTGATTTTAATGCCTAGTTCTTTAGTGACTATTACAGCAAACTGTACATTAACTGATTTCTTTCCAAGATGGATCCCGGTTTGATTGTTGAAAGAACTGCATTAACTATTTTCATATTAGGGGCCAAAATTTTCTTAGGCACAGTTTTTAATGATGGTAAACGTTGCCTTTCCTCATTAGACAGAAAATGTTTCATGATCTTGTCCTTCAATTCTTATTCTTATTGTTATTGTGCCATCATTGGATGTTGGTGTTTATGTTGGTGATCCTATTTTCATCAACAGCCGCACAATTTTATTATTAGTCAAGTGTATTGCATTAATGCATAGTCAGAACTGAGAATCATGCACCAAAGTCACTAAGTTCTACTCCCTTCCAACTGCCCTTCACTGTCCAACCCCTATAGCCAATCAAGTTCATGCAAGGTGTTTTGATAATGGAAGACCAATTCTTTAATACAACTCGTCTGCTGGGAACCCACACTGTATATCAGACATTTGCAGGATTGTGCAGGTCCAGAGGTATTTCATGAGAAGTGTACTCCACTCCTCTACTCACAATAGAATTCCCTATGCCACCAGGCTTGAAATGTTGGGCTTGGACAATCTGGAACTGCAGCGCCTGCAGTTCGATCTAAGCATAGTACATGAAATTGCTTGCTATAGCATCTTGCCTGTGAACAACTTCAGCTTCAACCACAATAATACACGGGCAAACAGTCGATACAAACTCAAGCTGAATAGCTCCAAACTTGATTGCATAAAATACAACTTCAGCAAGAGAGTGGTCAATGCCTGGAATGCTCTACCCGACTCCGTTATTTCAGCCTCAAACCCTCACGGCTTCAATCTCAAACTGTTTCATGTGGACCTCACCCCATTCTTTTTTTTTAAATAGTTTTTATTAAACATTATTACCTTTAAAAACAGAAAGAAAAACACAACAACATAAGAAAAGACAAAACATACATAACAAAATAAAGTAAGTATACAGCCTTTTGTATCGGCATTCATTAGTTATACATTTTTTTTAGAGTAAAACATACAAATACAAATACAATTTTAAACATACAACCCCCCCTCCCCTCCCCCCCCTGTGGTGACAGTCATTCACAGCCTAACTTTTTTCTTTCCTTCCTCATTGTTAGGTCTCTAAGCCACATCTTCTCATTACAAAATTCAGGGATCTATTACAATACCCATGTTCACTTTTAACTTTCCCCATTTTAAGTCCCTGCTGTTCTCCTTGTCGCCCACATATACCATAAGTTTCAGCTAAGATAATGTTCCGTTTCTCCTTTGTCCCTCAGCCAACCCGTCATTCTGTCCATTTCTGCACATTCATAGATCTTTTTAATTATAGCATCTTCCAATTGGTATGGTAGTGGATTTCCAAAATTGTGCATAAGTTATTCTTGCGGCCACAATTATATGTAGGCTCAAATGCCATATTGAACTGCTCATATTTTCTGGTTTAATGCTTAGTAGAAGGTTCTCGGGTCTCCATTCCATGTTTGCCCCAGTAACCTCTTTTAGCCATTTTTTAATCCTTTTCCAATATTTCGTGGCCTCAGTACAGGACCACCAAATATGGTAGAATGTGCCATCCTTTCTTCCACATTTCCAACACAGTGGAGATAACCCAGGGAACATCTTGGCTAACCTCGTTGGGGGGAAGTGCCACCTATAAACCATCTTGTATATGTTTTCTTTGAATGCTTTAGATATTGTATTGGACCTCACCCCATTCTTAACAGGTTCGTAAAGGTGGCGTACATAAGTGCACTAGTGTGTCTACCATCCCTGCCTTAGTGTCCCCATTTACCTGTATTTACTTCCTTTGTTCATGTTTATGTTCATACCTCTACTTGTTATCTTGTACATGTTTGACAAACAAACAAACAACTAAATAATGGCTGGTCTGAGCCCAGCTTGGTATGCGGCACCCTCCCCCTCCTTAGCTGGATGACCTTGGAGCAGCGACTCAAGTTGGCACAGTTTCTACTTTCATTTCCCCAAGCATCCATCACTCCCACTCTCCCATTTCATGGCAGTCTGCCACTGCATAGCAGCAAAGCAGAGGGAAGCAGAAGGTGGCAGTTGACAACTAGAGAAAGATCTTCTTTACATAGGGATCTGCTCTTTGATCCTGCTCTGCTTCTCTAATAATATTATGGCCTTCTGTGAGGTAAAACCATTCCTTTTAGGAATTGTACTTGGACTCACAAAAGCTTTATTGGACTTTGAACAAGCTACTTTTCCTTCTTGTTCCTGTTTTAATATCTTAATGCTTCAATACACACCTCCCTCAAACCTGCATCTTCCAGGCTAAGTTGAACTTTATTCATTACTTGGCAGCCTGACCTTTATTGTTACAGATGAAACTGACATGTCTGTTTTTGTTTTTTACTCTCTTGAGCTCTTCAGGGAAAAGTCACAGTGTTTCAATTGTTTAAAATGGAATGAGGAGCTTATTGCTAACTTCTAACTCCCCTCACGCTCTACAGACCATATTGGCTGTTGGGCTCGTCAAGAATCTGCAGGGTTTGTACACTGGGCTTTTTCCTCCTCAAAGCTCAGATCGGTTAACAATGAAAGGGTTTTCAAGGAGAAAATATCCAGAGGCCTATATGTTTTTGAAAACAGGGGAAGAAAATTGCTGTAGGACAGGGGTGTCAAGCTCGATTTCATTGAGGGCTGCATCAGGGTTGGATTTGACCTCGTTGGGGGAGGGGGGCAGGTGGGCATGGCCAGGGTGGGTGTGGCAAGCTCTGTGTCACTCATATCAGAGGCCCTTGTGGTGTTCCAAGTGCCTACGGCCCTCCCAAGCTCCATTTTCACTAGCAGAGGGTTGCAGGAGGCAGTCACAGCTGAAAACGAAGCTCGGGAGGTCTGCGCAGGGCCCGCCCAAGCTCTATTTTCTCTGGCAGAGGCACTGTAAGCCAGTCCTTTGCTGTTTCCAGGGCAGCCCTGAGGGCCAGATCTAAGCACCCTGTGGGCTGGATACCATCCCCAGGCCTTGAGTTTGACACCCCTGCTCAGTGGTGGGTTTCAAAAATTTTTTGAACCTACTCTATGGGTGTGGCCTCCTTTGTGGGAGTGGCTTGTCGGCCATGTGACCTGGTGGGAGTGGCTTGTCAACCCATGTGTTTTCTTTCTCTCTCTCTCTCTCTCTCTCTCTCTCTCTCTCCCCTTCCTTCCTTTTGTCTCTCTGTCCCTTTTTCCTTTTTTTCTTTCATCTCTCTCTCACTTTTTCTTTCTTTTTTTCTTTTTTTCTTTCTTTCTTTCTTCCTTTCTTTCTCTTTCTCTCTCTCTGTTTGTGTCTGTGTGTCTGTGTGTCAGTGGTGGTTTCAAAAATTTTTGGAACCTCTTCTGTAGGTGTGGCCTGCTTTCTGGGTCCACTGGTGGAACCTCTTCTAACCGGTTCAGTAGTTTTGACGAACCGGTTCTACCGAACTGGTGCGAACTGGTAGGAACCCACCTCTGCCCCTGCTGTAGGAGGTGTCCCTGAGGGGAAAATATAAGCCAAGTATTTCCTTCCTTCCTACCTTTCTCCATTTTGATGGTCGACACACGTGATTGTCTATTTTGAAAAACAAAGCATAGAATCCAGTAAATAATATTCTTTGTTTCCTTATTTATTGAAATGGCGCTGCATGGGGACAACCCTCATTTATCTGTTAACCAGATATTAATCTATCTCATTGAACTTATTGGGCCATCTACTAAGGGGCTAATTTTAGATGAAATTTATCTCATGGAATGTGGGAGGAAGATTAAAGAATCACCTGCCCATAAAAAGAGAAATTATTGCCAATTTAAAATTGAGCATTTACATATTGCTATACCAGATAGGTCTGTGTTCTGACCCCCCCTTCTCCACTCATTCAAAGTCGACAGGCATACAGACTTAAAAGGAAATAACTTTATCAGTCCTCGGCTCAGACTGGCTGCGAGCCCAAAATGAACATAAATAAAGTCTCTGGCAAGAAGATAACAGAATTCAAAACAAAGATTGGACTACATGACTTCCAAGTTCCCTTCCAACTTTGTTATTCTATGTTCTCATACAGGGGTGTCAAACTCAAGGCCCCAGGGCCAGATCCAGCCTATGGGGTGGTTAGATCTGTGGAGCCACCCTGGAAACAGTGAAGGACCATCCCTCAGTGTCTCTGATAGCAAAAATATCAGAGGGGGGGCACACATAGCTTACCCGAGCTCCATTTTTGCTGGCAAAGGGTTGCAGGAGGCTGTCATGGCTGAAAACGGGGCTCAGGAACTACTGTTTTGCTGGTAGGGGGCTCATGCCGCCATAGGCGCCTCCAACACAAGTGAAATCAAGCTGAACATGCCACCCTGGCCATGCCCACCCCAGCCCCCAAGGTCAAATACAACCCTGATGCGGCCCTCAATGAAATCGAATATGAAACTCTTGTTCTAATAGATACCAATTAACACTTTTCCTAATGTTTTGTGATTTGGAGCTGATTCCCCCACCCCCCTTGTGTAAGAGGATACAGGTCATAGGATAGCTTTTTGCACAGATGGCAATTTTCTTCTCATAAAGGAAATATATACATCTGTAACTGATAGTATGTGCAGGAAAGAACTGTCTGTTACATCATCTTCCCAGCAGGAAACTGGATTTAGCAGTACTCATCTTGCAAGAAATTAAAACCTATTATTTGAGTGCAATACAGCTTGACATTCATATTGTATGCCTACATTAAGGCATAATTTGATCTCTGAGTATGAAAATCACAATTTTCTTTTATAATTTTCCCCCAACCTTTCATTCTCTGATTGTATTTTTTATAAATGGGCTACTTTTATTATAGTATTGCTGCTGATAATAATCTCTCAGCAGTGGCTGAAAAATGCAGGTTTTGACCTGTCTTTTTAGATATCACCTATTTCCACAAAGCGGTAATGCTAAACTGCTCTGAATGCAGTGTAGTTTACACACACACACACACACACACACACACACACACACACACACACAATCACTTTGCCAATAACAACTGTGATGCCTTTCCCACAACTGTGACATTATCTTCAAACTACCACAGACTGGAAATTGTTTAATGAGTGTGTATGCAATTAGGGAACCATAATAATAAATACTTTAATAAATGGATGAAGTTGCAACTTTTTCCCACTTTTGCATTTGGGGGTCCCCCCCCAAAAAATGGACTTGAAAGTTGATGTAGGTTGTGGAAAGGTTTACCAATAAGAAAGTAGACTCCAATAAAAATGATAGATAACATTAAGAAGCTGGAATATTAAGGAGCTGGATATATAAAATTATTAAGGAGCTACAGACAATGGGTTAGCTTAAACGGAGTGTAAAAAAGGCCATGTACTTGAGCTTTATAATTATGCATAGTTGAAAAAATAAGACAGTGACATGTCTCACTTGCTTGTTATACTGTCAACATCAGAAGTGGGTTCCTACCAGTTTGGCCAAATCGGGCCGAACCAGTAGTGGTATGGTGGTGTAGGTTGCTGGAACCAGCAGTAACCCAGGCCTGCCATGTCCCCAAACCGGTTCTCTGGTTGACAACGCCATTTTATTTTAAAGTTCTGCGCATGCGCAGAACAAGTTTAATTGAACTGCACATCCACAAGCAAACCAGCAGTAAAGCCGGCCAGAAGCCAACTCTGCAGCACATCTGTGGAAATTCGATGAAACTAATAGGAATTTCAGGTTTGGCTGCACAAATATCTTCTTTAGAGCATAGTTCAAGATGCCATCCCGAAAACATACCAGATTAAAGAGGAAAATATGTAAATATAACAATAAAAAGAGGGAATGGAGAGAGTAGAGAGAAAGCAATAGCAGTAGACTTATATACCGCTTCATAGGGCTTTCAGCCCTCTCTAAGCGGTTTACAGAGAGTCAGCATATTGCCCCCAACAATCTGGGTCCTCATTTTACCCACCTCGGAAGGATAGAAAGGTAGGAAGAGGAGAAAGGAGAAAGGAGAAGGAAAGAAGAAACGGAAAAGGAGAGGAAGAAATGGAGGGGAAGTAAGAGTAGGAGTGAGGGTAGGAAAGAGAAGAAGAGGGGAGGAGTGGGGGAGAGAAAGGGAAAGTAGAGAAGGGGGAGGAGCGGAGGAAAGTCGAGAAAGGGAGAAGAAGGGAGAGAAAAAGAAAAGGGGAAGGAAGAAGAAGGAGAGTTGTTATAAAATAAGATGGGTATAAAGGATGGCAGAAAATTATATTATATAATTATATTTTTAACTTGAGGAGGAGGAAAAATTGTTGAAAGATAACACATTGTTAATGAGAGTTATGAGACTGTATATTTGTGAATGTATGTATAAGAAATAAAAATAGAAAAACCCCTTTTTTCTAAAAAAAAAAATGGACTCACTTTTACTGGCTTTACTGGTGAGTGCCAATATAATGGGGTTAGTCAAATTTGTGGGATATTAAAATTTTGTGGCTGGCCACAAAGATGACCCTTTTTAGGATAGAGGCAGAATCCCTCTCTCTCTTTCTCTCATCTCTCATCTATAGATCTACATATCTATATCTATATATATCTTCTCTCTCTCTCTCTCTCTCTCTCTCTCTCTCTCTCTCTCTCTCTCTCTCTCTCTCTCTCTCTCTCTCATTTCTATATCATCTCTATATCTCTTTGTCTACCTCTCTCCCTCTTAAGAACTGCTGGGGAATGCAACTGGGAATTCGAAGTTATATCCATAGGTAAGGTGACCAGATTTTCAGATTGGTAAAGAGGGACACCATTGACCGGGGGGGGGGGGAAGCTAGGCCGCGGCGGTTACTGCCAACCCGTGGCCTCGCTAGGGACATCTGGTCACCTTAATTATACATATCCTCTCTCTCTCTCTCTATCCATCCATCTGTCTGTCTGTCTATCTGCCTGCCTATCTGTTTATCTAGTTATGGTATCTCTCTCTCTCTCCCTCTGTCTGTCTACCTGCCTGCCTATCTGTCTATCTAGTTATGGTATCTCTCTCTCTCTCTCTCTCTCTCTCTCTCTCTCTCTCTCCTTCTGTCTATCTATCTGCCTGCCTATCTGTCTATCTAGTTATAGTATCCCTCTCCCTCTCTCCCTCTCTCTCTCTCCGTCCATCTATCTCCCTGCCTACCTATCTCTCTCTCTCTTTCTCTCTATCCATCCGTCTATCTGCCTGCCTATCTGTCTATCTAGTTATGGTATCTCTCTCTCTCTCTCCCCCTCTCTCCCTCTCCCTCCCTCATCTCATTATCATCTAGCTCAGTGTTTCTCCACCTTGAAGACTTGAAAGTGTGTGGACTTCAACTCCCAGAATTCTGGGAGTTGAAGTCCACACACTTTCAAGTCTCCAAGGTGGAGAAACACTGATCTATCTAATTAATATAATTATTTCTCCCTCTCTTTTTCACTCTCTCTCTCTCTCTCACGTACACACACAAATGCATAGGGCAGCCCACCTCACACACAGGTAACTCCGGGCAGCTTACAACATTATGATGCACACCCAAAGCAAAAAGAGACAGGTGCCTGTGATCCCAACCCTCCTTTCTCGAGGAGGGAGGGCCGTGGAACACTGCAAAACTCTTCTTGGTGGCGTCACTCTATGGGGCTTTCACTTTTGCTTGTCCCGCCCAACCTTTCCAAAGCCAAGCTTCATCCGATTCTAACCAATCCCAGCGCCTCTCGCATCTCTCCTTTACAAATGTCACCCTGGCCTCTGAGCATGTGCAGAGGGCTGGGATGGGAGCTGGAGTCTAATACCACTGGCGATCTGGGGCTGCTGTAAGCAGGCGTGGGGCTTCGGGGGAGGGGGGATGTGCAAAGCCCCCTCCCCTAATGCTTCCGGCTCTTCTAAAGAAGGAGCTCGGGTGGGGGGGCTTGTGCAGACCCCCTGCCCCCTATTCCCGC
The DNA here is from genome assembly GCF_009769535.1 of Thamnophis elegans. NCBI lineage: Eukaryota > Metazoa > Chordata > Lepidosauria > Squamata > Natricidae > Thamnophis > Thamnophis elegans. Next base: position 39,205,948 of record NC_045555.1, read on the forward strand.
ATCTCCTTGCAGGAGCCCCCAATGGCCAGGGGCATCGGACTCCAAATCCCATCGCAGCAGCCCCCAATGGCCAGTGTCTTAGGACTCCAAATCCCATTGCAGGAATCCCCACCCAGCGGCCAAAAGCCTCTTTCTTGACAGCGCTTGACAGCGTTGTTGGGGCCTGCGGGTGAAAGAGAACACTTTAATCAGTGGGGTGAAGTGCTTTCTTTTGCCCGCTCAAGCTCTGATGCGAGCCCGCATCAGAGCTCGGGCGGGCGAAAGCAAGCACTTTAATCAGTGGGGTGCGTGCAGGGAGGAATCTCTCCTCTCCTCCCTGCACACACCCCACTGATTAATGTGCTTGCTTTCGCCCGCCCGAGCTCTGATGCGGGCAAAAGAAGGCACTTTAATCAGTGGGGTACGTGCAGGGAGGAATCTCTCCTCTCCTCCCTGCACGCACCCCACTGATTAAAGTGCTTGCTTTCGCCGGCATCAGAGCTCACCCGCCTGAAAAATCAGGACTTTTTGAAAACGCCCCAGGACACGGGACAAATTGTTAGAAATCGTGACTGTCCCACCAAAATCGAAACGTCTGGTCACCTTATCCATAGGCAGCTGGTGGACTTTTTAAAAACAATAATCGTCTACTTCACTGTTATGGGAAAAGAATGTTAGTGTCAGACCTGGAAGCCATCTTTAGCATTGGGCCTTCTGGCCTGCCACATTCAATGCTGTGAGAAAATGAGAAGGGGGATTATACGGAGTATGGGAGGTATATAATCATAATAACATTCCTTTCTCAGAGAGTCAAGGACATCTTGCCTTGGAGCTGTAATGGTGTGACTGGGAGGCATCTTCAGTTTTGGATGGTGCCTGATTGGGCCATGTGGTAGACATGTGGGGGCTGGGCAGGGACTTTGACTTTTATTTGGGTGGGGGAAGATTCAGGTTTTCCCAGATGTGCCAATATGACATCTCTCATAAAATGGAACTTTGAGGAACTTCAAGCCTCAGAGTCTTCTTTCGTTGGGGGTGTTACTTGGAAGCCTGACAGTTAGTCTTGATGGGTCTTTGGACTAATATAACAGCGCTCTTCCGATTGCTCTTAAATCCTTCAAAATTCGGTTAAACAAAGTCTATATCACATGGGAAAAAGTATACCTCCTACTGTTTTTGGCATCTGAATTGACTAAATGAAATGTAATGGCAGATTCTTCTGTGAATCATGGAGCTTCTGATTTAACATTTATTTCAACCAGAATCATGAATTTAACACAGGGCTTTAATAACCCTAACTCCAGCCTTACAAAATGCTTCCCAGTGAATTTCCCATTGGATTCAGAGGTTCTTAAAATCCTTGGACGTGCAGATTTTACATTTCAGTGGCCTATCCTTCTTCTGCCTTTGAAATCAGGACTTTGTTCAAATTGCTCTTCGAATATAAACAGGCGATTAAGACCTGATCGTGACCCGTCAAAGCCGTGCTCGACTAAGCCGCGCCCGATTAAACCGTGTTGCTGATGTCATCAATAGGGCGACAACAGCCTACACGGAGAAAGAAGGGCGCTTTAAATAGCGCTTTGAAAGCAAGCTGATTCAACTTAAGGTAAGGGTTAGGTTTAGGGTTAGCTTTAGGGTTAGGTTAAGGGTTAGGTTTAGGTTTAGGGTTAGGTTAAGGGTTAGGATTAGGTTTAGGGTTAGGTTAAGAGTTAGGTTTAGGGTTAGGTTTAGGGTTAGTTTAAGGGTTAGGTTTAGGGTTAGGTTTAGGGGAGTTAGGTTTAGGTTTAGGGGTTAATTTTAGGTTTAGGGTTTACAGTGTGCTTCTATCTCCACGCTGTTGTCGCCCTGTTGATGACATCAGCTATGTGGTTTAGTCGGACAAGGTTTAGTCGAGCGCGGTTTTGTGGTGGAACTAGACCTGATTACTTGACATTGAACAACAGAATGAATTTAATTTAATCTAATGTCATATCAGTGGACACTTAGGATACCTTAGATGGTGACCAAGCAAATATTGAATCAACCTTATTCTTCTGACCTAGGCTTCACCAAATCACAAAACAGACTCCTTGTTCCCCTCCCCCCCAAAAAAACCTTTTTATTTGGCTAAGGTGAATTCCTCTCACTCACATCCAGCAAAGTCCTGGCAAACAGTCTTTCAAGGGTAAATTGCAACCACAGACCTTATCAGTCCTTGGATAATTGCCAGACCAATAGCTTCCAGATGCAAAGCTGTACAAGGAACTACTTGGCAAGGAGTCTCTCAGATAAGCAAATCTTATCTGATTATATAATAATATGAACTAATTGTCTTCTGCAAACTCCACTCCCCCTCCGCTCCTATTTATTCCCTTTGGGAGGGGCCATTCAGCGTCCCTTTGTGCCTTTACTCCTGAGTTGACCTCTGTTCCTTAATTGTTCCCTTCTCCTGACAGCTCTGCGCATGCACACATCGGGAACAGCATTGTTCTTGAGCGCCACTTATCTCCGACTCCTAAGGCAGTGGATAACTGTTTGAAGTCCCTGATCCCACCTCTACCTCTGACGCAGAGTCCTCACCAGGACTTCCCTAGACTCCAGGACTGGTCCATGTTCCTCCCCAACCTCCTCTCTGTCTGAATCTGCCATCACCTCTGGCTGCTGGTGGGCCACAACACTTATAACCCCCCTGCTTTGCATGGGCCTTTTTGGGAGACAGACAAGATATTTTACCTACAACAGTTATTAATAGTGATTCATGAGTAGTGTGGCATCCAATTGTTATTGACTCTTAGCAATCACATATTGTAGATAGGTTTCCTCCATGAAGATATATTTTAGATTGGTCAAAATTCCTTTTTTCATAAGAACTGGTCCCTGCAATTAAAATTGGATAAAAACAACTCAACAGGTTTTGTTGTACTGCTCATATAATCAAAGTAGCTATCAATCTGTCATCTTTCCTTGTTGTAACATATGCCAGGGAGATTAGATTATTTTCTTGTGTCAGCCAATAAGCCTAACATCACGATTTTGTGTTACAGCTATTAAAGCGTGCAAAAAAAATATTTCAAAATTATACCTGCAGTAATGAAGAATAAATACGCCCAGGGTAAGTTGTGTTACATGCCATGTCCTTAGAATTTTACATATGGTTTTAAATTGGTTTTAATATGCTATGTTCTTGTAATATAATTTTGCTGTCCAGCTGTTTTATTGTTTTGATCATTGATCCAATAAATTTGTATGTGCATGTGTGTATGTTCAAATTATTTAATGGCATTTCCAGGAAACTTTCACGTGAGAAGATTAGTTCAAACCAATAGCATGAAATACTAATACAACTAGATGATTACAATGGAGAATTGAAGCACAAGGTCTGTGTGCTAATTCCAAAAGTAATTTTAGAGATTCCTCGGGGTGTAACAGATTTGATGAAGATTATTGGGGTCCCTAGTCACGGGGAAGAGATCATTCACTAGATTTGGTATTTGTTTCACGGCAATGGCAATATGACCTGAAGTTAGAGAATGCTAACATGGATCCCTTGTCATGGATGGGTCACTTCTTCCTAACTTTCTGCCCTCCTAGTCTAACAGTTCTCTGTAGCTAACACCACTATGCAGGAAGAAAGGATGGATTTGATTGGTCCTCCCAAGTGATTATTGGATCCAGAAGGATTCCAGGAACTTGAGGTTGTTCCCAAAGCTCTGTCACATGGCCCAACTGAAATCTTAATCGTGGCATGGTTCATGGAAGTCCATTGGTTTCACATCACTCTGTAAGATGAAGTGGTAAAAAACTCTCGCTCGCTCGCTCTCTGTCTCTCTGTCTTTAGCTCAAGTGAAATAGCTAGTTAGCTAGATAAATATAAATATAGATATACAGTAGATATAAAGAATCTGCTCATTTCTAACTCAGTATGGGAACAGGAATGGCCAGAGGTGGTATTCAGCAGGTTCGGACTCGTTCATACGAACCAGTAGTAGAAATTGTGTGTGGGCCTGCCCCCCTGTCCCCCACCCCAGCTCTATGCCATCCTATTTAGGCACATTTTAGGCACAAGCTGGGTAATTGTGTGGAAGGCATGAGCGTGAGCAAAGCTTATGCATGGAAAGCCGGGCGCATGTGCAGAAGGGGACTGTGTGCCCACAAAGTGAAAAGTGCTCGTGTACGGGGGTCAAAATATGGGAAATACTGGAAAGAATAGCAGATATCTCTGATGTACTTTGAGTAAAATCATGAATAAGTGTTCTGGTTTTCCTGTTCTTAGATCAAGATAAATATTATAGCCTATTAAAACTAATCAAGCTCCCTTTGGCATTTTGAATTAATTTGATCCAATATGAATGGACAAAACCTAGGACTGGAGCACATCTCTTCATCTTAATACTATCTTATTTGGAAGTAGCTCCAGGTAGGATGATCAAAGATTGAATATGGAAATTCTATAACCACATTGAAAAAATATTGCATTCCCAACATCCTGCATTCCTATGTTTTACATTTTTTTTCCAGCTGATGATTGTATTGTTTTAATGTAAATGTTTTAACGTTAATGTAAATGGCACCATATGAATTATATTGAATAATATAACAAAATTTGGTACAAAATAGATTTCAGTTACAATTATCTGTCAGACTATACATATTGACAGCGGTATCAATTTCACACAAAAATACTTCCTTTCTGTTATGTTTTACATTTTGATTCATATGTATATCTTCAAGGGGATTTTCAAGTGGATAAATTAAGTATTTTTATGTCATTTAAAAAAAAAAGACTTCTAATCATTTGTTTGGAAGACTACTACAATGAAATGGTGAGTTTTTTCTATTTTAATGGGAATGATTAATCAGCCTTAACAAGCGAACAGATGGCAGAGGACAGACAGGAAAAGGAGCTGGGGCCGCATCATAATATGCTAACTCCAGTCTCAGTAACACTTTCACCATTTACTTTGTTCTATTCTTTTTCTCATTGCACATTTAACTTTTCCTTTTATTTCTCTCTTTTCGTTTTGCTGTTCAATTTTAATTTGCATTAGTTCTTAATGTTGATGTTAAAAATATCAATAAAAATTACATGCGGGCCTGATTGGGGTAGATTGTAGGGGTTTATACAGAAATATAATTTTATGTTATTTTATTCTTACATGTTTATGTATTAAATTATTGTATTTTATCCCATAATTATTGTATTTTACCCTATTTTTTATTTTAAATTATTTTATAGGATTTTATTGGTAATCTGTGTTTGAACTTTGTATTTTGATATGGCCTATAGGCTAATCAATAAAGCCAATCTAATAAAAATTACTGTCAGAATTCCAATGGATGCCCTAATTAAATCTTGAGCATCGAGCCAGGCTTCAAAAGAAATCCAGTTATTTATTAGGAGCTTCATATCGGCACGTTCCCAAGTGAAGCCAGCTCTGATCACATGTAATTTATGTCCCCAGTCATGACTCCTACTCCTCCCAGGCGATTGTGTCATCAATCGCATTCGCCAATGGGACAATTTCGCAGGTTATAGAAATCACTCCCCTCCGGACACTGTAAGTAACCCTGGGATACAGCCTTGAGAGAGATAAGGAGGAATGTACGCCTGTCTTTTGCTACCATGCCATTTCATCAGTTTCCCATCCCTCTTTTCCTATGGCAACTTGAGAGCAGGCCAGGGATGCTTTGTGAGTTGACATTTACATTTATAAAAAAGAAATAGGTACTGAAGGAAACTCTAAAACTCAATCCACTGTTCAGTTACTCTTCCACTTATCACCCTGAACACAAAATTCATATTTATAATGCTAGGGACCAATAACAAGTAACACTCTAGTGACAATAATAGTCCTGATGCAACACACATTTCTGTTCTGCACATTCTATCAGATGTATGTATTCCCTGTATGAAAAGGAATTGCTCTAATAGTGCTATCTTTGTTGTTGTGGAGACACAACCGTTGTTGTGGAGACCAACCATCTCTTGAAGGAATGGCCCTTGGAAAAGCGTTCAGAGACTACAGTTAGTCCAGAATGCAGCCACGCGACCCATGTTACACCTGTCCTCCACGAGCTGCACTCCACGAGCTACCAATTGGTCTCCGGACGCAATTCAAGGTGTTGGTCATTACCTTTAAAGCCCTACATGGCTTAGGACCAGCATATCTGCGAGACCGCCTACTGCCACATACCTCCCAAAGGCCCATAACATCCCACAGGGTGGGCCTCCTTCAGATGCCGTCAGCCGGTCAGTGCCGGCTGGTGGGCCCCAGGAGAAGAGCCCTCTCTGTGGCTGCTCCGACCCTTTGGAATCAGCTACCCCCAGAGGTCCGGACCTTGCCCACTCTCATGGCCTTCAAGAAGGCTGTTAAAACCTGGCTGTTCTGGCAGGCCTGGGGCTGTTGACCTTATTGAAAGGTCCAGCCCCGACTAGAATGAATGTGTGTTGTGAATTTTAAATTATTTTTATTTTCCTTTTTCTTTTTTCTTTTGCTTTGTAAACCACCCAGAGTCCTGCGGGATTGGGCGGCCTATAAATTTAATAAACAAACAAACAAACAAACAAATAAATAAATAACTGCTGCGATTAAGGTTGTGTTCTCAGCTTCAATTATAGATGTTACTGAGCTGTTTTGCCAGTTGTACTCAGGACACACAGTCAAAGGAGAGACTATATACCAGTGTTGGTGAATCTTTTCGGCACCGAGTGTTGAAACAGGGGCGCACACACGGGGGAGCACTAGAAACCAGAAGAACAGCTCCCTGGCACACAAATGCACACTGGGAAGCTGAGCTTCTAATTTCTGGTGTCCACATGTGCATCAGTCACCTAGTCTTCTGGTTTCTGGTGTACACATGTGCACAAAGACCAGCTGGCCAGCACACAGGTGCATGCTGGAACCCGGAAGAGCAATGGGCAATGGCTGGTGTGCCCGGAGAAATGGCTCTGCGTGCCACTTCCATCATGTGTGCGATAGGTTCGCCATCACGACTATATACTCTAAGGGTCTTGGTAACTGAACTAAGCTTTGTTTCCCATGAATCCATCCTATCCTTTTACCCCTTACAGCTCAAGGAAGTCAGATGGAATGAAAGTTAAGTGACTCAGATTGTTATATACATCTACACATGTTCTAACTGCAGATACAAACTTGTTTCATGTGAGGTGCAATATCAGGTGATTTCTGTTCCGTAAGAAACGCACATTTGTCTGTAACTCTAGTCATTGCATACAAATAGGCAGATTTAAATCATACGCCTCTCAGAATATGAACACTGATATTGAAACCATTCTGAAACCATTACAAATGACTTTTAGATGTCTTGATGCAGAAAGCACATGGGAATGTGTTTTTCTTACACACCATCTAACCCTGTAAACAGACTCTCAGCAGATTGCTTATAGAATATTATGATTAATAATGGATTTGTTCAGACCAGAATCTGTAAGTAGGAAAGCAATGATAATTCACAGAAAGATTTATAAGCAACAGGTAAACATGACTGCTTCTAGAACAGCTGATTGTAGTATGCCTGAAAGATGTAAAAAATGCCTTTTTATTCTTTTTCAATAAATACATCTACCATTTCCTGAAAACTTACGGTAGCTAAATATAAATTTGTTAAAATACTTCTGAATTCTGGGAAGAGACAAACAACATGCCTGCACATTAAAAAAAACAAAGCAGCTTTTAACTGAGTTATCTCACCTGTAAACTTGCTTCAGGGGCAACGATATCATTTACATGCACTCTGGATCATCAAAATATTGTTTAAACTTTAAAGGTAATGATTTGTTTCTGTTCTATAAAGCAGAATTCATTCTTAAGAGCATTGCATCCCTTTGTTGTTGTGACAAAGAAATGGCTTCCTATGAGAAAACAGCAGGATAAAGAGCTGGTAGCAGTTGGTATCAGAATTTTGTAACCAGTCTCCAAGCAAATTTGGAAACATGATAATTAGCACCAGTAGACCCCATGAACCTATCCCGATTTGATTCAAACTGGAAATCTAGAATTCAAAGATGGCATGATGTGATTTGTGGTTGTGATTTGCCGTGGCACGACAAAACCGCGCTCGACTAAAGTGTGCCCGATTAAAGCGCGTCGCTGACGTCATCAACAGGGCGACAACAGCGAGCGCGGAGAAAGAAGGGCGCTTTAAAAAGCGCTTTGAAAGGAAGCCGATTCAACTTAAAGTAAGGGTTAGCTTTAGGGTTAGCTTTAGGGTTAGCTTTAGGATTAGGTTAAGGGTTAGGGTTAGGTTTAGGGTTAGGTTAAGGGTTAGGGTTAGGTTTAGGGTTAGGTTAAGGGTTAGGGTTAGGTTTAGGGTTAGGTTAAGGGTTAGGATTAGGTTTAGGGTTAGGTTAAGGGTTAGGTTTAGGGTTAGGTTAAGGGTTAGCTTTAGGGTTAGGTTTAGGATTAGGTTTAGGGGGGTTAGGTTTAGGTTTAGGGGTTAATTTTAGGTTTAGCGTTTACAGCGTGCTTCTGTCTCCACGCTGTTGTCGCCCTGTGATGACATCAGCTACGCGGTTTCATCGAGCGCGCTTTAGTCGAACACGGTTTTGTGGTGGAACTGTGATTTGCAAGGTTTTTACTGCAACGTAACTTTAAAATATTTCTCCCATTCTTAGTTTAAGGCAGAGGGGCTGGGAGTAGAGATAGGACAGCTTAGCAACTCCCAAAACATTTATTAATGATCAAACAGAGAAGCTGGCGGAAAGGTTCCAACTGCAATTTAAGCATGCATTCCATAAAGTATCAAAATTCTAAGCTCTTTTCAACTGCTTTCCTGCGATGGCAGACTTGACGTAATACAGGGACAGAACAAATGAGCTTTGTACTCTCACTATAAATTGTTCCCTTCTTGTTGCAAACTATTCTACAGCAAGGCATGTTCAGAGCTGTAAATGTTAACCTGACAAACATAAACCGATTTCTGGGAGATTTAAATGTGCCTCCATTTCAGTTTGGACCCAAGAATGGGTACCACTCTGCTTACCCTTGAACCCATATTCAGGGTGCCAAAAGCAAAGAGTGAAAACCCTTTTGTGTTTGCAGGAGATGGATGGGAATGCATTAACTGTTATGGCCTGCCAGCTGCCAATGGAGCTGGCAGCAGACTTGGATGAAGAGGAGGTTGGTGAGGAACATGGGCCAATCCTGGAGTCTGGGGAAATGGTGCATCTGATGGATGCTCTGCGTTGGGAGCAGAGATAGAGCCAAGGCCGTCCGACATTTCCCAGCTGCCTTCGGAGTCAGAGATAAGTGGGGAAGAACAACAGCTGGGCCCTGTTCCAGATGTGCATAGGCGCAGAGCTGTCAGAAGAGGAGAACAACTGAGGAACAGGGGCGACTTTGGAAGAAAGGCACACATGGATGCTCAATGGCCCCTCCCTGGCTGGGGAATAAATAGAAGCAAAAGGGGAGTGGAAGTTGCAGGAGACAACAGTTTATATTTCTTTCGGAAGATTTGCTTATTGTGGTTGTACCTCAAAGGCTTTTTTTCCAGGAATTAATTTACAGCTTTGAGACCGGAGGCCTGGCAATTATCCAGGAACTGATAAGGTCTGTTATTGCAATTAACCCTTCAAAGTATTATTGTCTGGACTTTTCTTTGTGTGAATGCCATGAGTTCACAGTAGTTAAATAAAGAGGGGTTTTTTTTTCAGGACAAGGAGTCTGTTTCTTGATTCTGCTAAGGCTAGGCCAGAACATTAGCAAAATAAAGCACAGGAACAAAATTTCTGGCTGGCCACATTTAAGAAGATAAGAGATGAAGAAGTTAATGAAGCCTACAGCAATGTGAGTCTTCTATTCTAAAAGAGCCCTGAAAGGCACAAGAGTTTTATGAGGTGATAACACTCATTGGCCAGCTACTCATATCTATTTTGGAGATCCCATCACACCACTGAAGCCCCTTCTTAATTCCTGACATATGGAAGTAAAGTTGCAACAACGTTTGATATTGTGAAAGTCTGCAGAGATAGTATTCCAGGTAATGGTTGTCACAAAGATGCTGTTTTCACGAGGCAACTGGATTCTATTCAGTGGTGGGATTCAATTTTTTTTTTACTACCAGTTCTGTGGGCATGCCTTTGTGGGCATGGCAGGGGAAGGATACTACAAAATCCCCATTCCCTCCCCACTCTCAAAATTTCTGCTACCAGTTAGATTTAGATTTAGATTTAGTTTATTTGTATGCCGCCCTTCTCCGGGAGGGACTCAGGGCGGCGAACAACTCAAAGGGGGGAAAGGGGAACATAGAACACAATTACACGTGATTAAAATAAACAAGAATCATACAGCCACACAGGTCGAGAGGGGAGGGGAACTCATCAACCCCAGGCCTGCCGGCACAGCCAGGTTTTAACGGCTTTCCGGAAGGCCTGGAGAGAAGTGAGGGTCCGAATCTCCGCGGGGAGTTCATTCCAAAGGGCCGGAGCTGCCACAGAGAAGGCCCTCCCCCGGGTAGTAGCCAGATGGCATTGGCTGGTGGACGGAACCCGGAGGAGGCCGACCCTGTGTGATCTAACAGGTCTTTGGGAGGTAATTGGCAGCAGGTGGTCTTTCAAGTACCCAGGTCCAATACCATGAAGAGCTTTATAAGTTACGACTAGCACTTTGAAGCATATCCGGAGACCGATTGGTAACCAGTGCAGCTCACGGAGGATAGGTGTAACGTGGGTGTACCGAGGTGCACCCACAATCGCTCGCGCGACTGCATTCTGGACAAGTTGAAGTCTCCGAATACTCTTCAAGGGCTGCCCCATGTAGAGCACATTGCACTAGTTCTCCAGAACCTGTCAGAACTGGCTGAATACCATCTCTGATCCCATTCCCTACTGTCCTGTCAGCGCTGAAGAAGCTTCTTGGTTGAGAAGTGAAATGTTTTCAAAGGGAGGAAAAAAAAAACAAGAAAGTCCAGTTGCCTCCTGAAAAAGCACCTTTGGGATATTGTGAAAGCAACAACAAAAATGAAAGTTGCCAAATCTACAAAACGTATTTCAAAGTCCCCTGATTCCCTTTGTTGCTGGTATCCACTTCAATTTGGGAATTCACTTTGATAAGGTAATTTGATCAAAGCTGCGGATGCCCCATATGGAAGGTAGTTCTTACAGCTCTTCTGCATGACTGACAGCATTTTTTTGTGAATCTAGCAGGAACACTTCAAACATAGGCAGAGATCTGAAGGATCTGTTTTGTGAGCTGAATACACTAAGCTGTGCACAGACTTGTTAGAATAGAGCCACCAACCTAATCATTAAGAGTCTCATTACAGAAAAAGAGATTAGGAAAACTGTAAATACCGGTAGGTTGACTACATCTGAGCAAAACTTCATCTGACTACCGGGTGATTCCAAAAGGGTTCCTTTTTGTTGTCATCCTTTTTTTATTATTATTATTAAAAAAAAATATTTTGTTACTTAAACAACACATGCCCACACCAGTGGGAAAAGAAAAAATCAAAACGCAGAGAAGACAAAAAGAACAAAAAACAAGGCAGGGGGGAAAAAAACAGGAAAAAAAAAAAGAAAAAAGAAAAAAAAACACAGGTATATATTATAAAAAAGTATATCAGCTGGTTACAACATGTTTTGGTGCATCTCCTCCATTAATTCATATTAATTCAAATATCTTAACTCAAATGTTTACCATATTGACATCATCATACCTCCACTTTTAGTTGACTACAGTTATTTAAACATCCTTCATCTTTAACTCTACCAAAGATTTAATCCATAACCACATGCTAGCATTTCATTTACTTGTTTGTAAAATCCTCTATTAACATCAAATCCTCATATCGTGTTTTAGCTAAACATCCATAATATTTAATACCAAAAATTCCATCTTCCATGCATATAGTTTATTATCATTCTCCCTTCTTTATGTAATTATATCCTATATCGTAACATTTTCCCCATATTAGTTAACATTTAACTGTATATAGTTTTATTTTATTTTTTAATAGTGATAATTATTGTGATTAATAACCTTTGTATATGGTCCAAAAATATTTCCAACCTTCCCTTCTCATATCCAATTATTATTTATCACATCAACTCCACATTATATACATTACTATCAATATCAATTATTATTCAGCTATGTCTATTACAAATAAGAATAATTAGGTTTAGCTAATTTTGAATTGTATTCTTCCATCTATCAGCCTGTGCCTCTCCAATAACAAAATCTCCTTAATCCAATTACCATTCGTGGATCAATGAATCTTTTTGTTTCATCCTATGGTCCTCTGTTGACAGCCCAAATCTAATAGACTTAGATATCTTTTATTGGATGCTTTAAATAAGCTTGGAAAATGGTGACTTTTTAAAAAGGATGATATTAGGTTTGATCTTTGCGATCAGGGGAATAGGTGACTAAAAATATGTCAGAATGTATTCATGAACTGGAGTAGGGCATGGCAACAAGGTCAGCCAATGGGAGCTGAAACACTTTGGAGCCTGGGTGTGGCATAGCTGAGTCTGTGCTAAGGTGTGAACTGAAACTAATCTCTCTACTCTACCACATTGGAAGAACCACTCTTGGTGTTGTATATATGTCTCATGTGTTATATGCAGTGGTGGGTTTCAAAAATTGTTTGAACCTACTCTGTGGGTGTGGCCTCCTTTGTGGGAGTGGCTTGCCACCCATGTGACTGGATGGGAGTGGCTTGCCACCCATGTGACCGGATATGAAGATGCCGACGACACTTGTCAGAACCACCTTAAATTACCTCACACACAGCACTGGCATGCATAAGAATATGATGTAAACTTGTTTTTTAAAAGGCATCTTTGGTTTGCGTTAAAACAACTTCAACACACGCAATGTTCTGATTGCACCACAAACGCAGTAGTCATCCTTACCTTTCACAGAGGCACTGAGTTTAATAAATATGAGCATGATAGTGTAGAATAATCATAGCCAAGGACCAGTGGTGGGTTTCAAATTTTTTTGGAACCTCTTCTATAGGTGTGGCCTGCTTTCCGGGTCCACTGGTGGAACCTCTTCTAACCGGTTCGGTAGATTTGACGAACTGGTTCTACCGAATAGGTGCAAACTGGTAGGAACCCACCTCTGGTTATATATATATATATATAAAGAGAAGTTAATGAATCCTGCTGAATCAGTTACAATAGGTGACTAGAAATATACATATATTGGATAATTTCTCTTTGGATTTGTATATTAGAATATGTGAAAGTATGCATTAATGCTTGCTGGACTGAGGGAAACCCAATATAGAGGAAATTCGGAAGTCCCATTGAGTTTACAACTCTTACTTCCTAATAATTGATATAGTTCAATGTTCATAAAGGAAAACAACAACTGAGAGTTCAAGCAAACATTGCCTGCCCTCCAACATTCACACATAATAACATTTAAACAATGACATAAATGCAATATTCCTTCTGCTAAAGAAAAAAACACACCCTTGTATAACAGGTTAAATACAACAAATAAAATCACTGAAGCGTATAGAAAGATTTTTATAGGCCAATAAAAATGAGTAAATTGCATATGGTTTAAGAATCCTACTTAATAATTGATTCATCAGAAGAAAGCTACAGTGCTTGAATTAATATACAGAGAATTGTCTACATTAAAATGCCAAAGGATGAAATTACAAGCAATTTAAAGTAACAAAGAAAAGAGGAATGCAAGCAGCTACTAAGAAAGAAAACCTACCATGATCAGAATATCCCAGATCAAATCTTGACTTAAACACTAAATCAATTGTTTTGGTACCTTGGGAAACCTCTGTTTTCTTAGCCTGGTAGTCTGTTTTTAGAATAAGCAAAATAAATCAGGACTGCTATTCAGAACTTATTCAGATAAGAAATATATATATATATATATATAAACTGTTTTGAACTCTGCAATGCTGCATTGAAATTATACTATTTTCCTCTTATAATCAAGATGATGGAAAGTTTATTTCCTCTTGGATATTTCCCCCTCTTTGCTGTTGTATGTTCACTTGAAACATAATTAGATTCTTTTATTTTTTTTAAGCTGCTTTCCTTCACCTTTAAAATGTTCATAAAACAAGATCACTACTTCTGGTAAATTGGCCCAGTTATATAGATAACACGACACACAATCATCTTTTATTTTTAGTAGACATTTATGCCAAAAGCAAAAAATGATGCTGAATAGAGACACTGCTGATTTTTCTCCTCAGGACTGAATAACCACCAGATGTCCCTAAAACCATACTCTGCTATGAACATTTTATACCTTTGAAGGTGTTGAAAATCTTGGATTTATTTGACTGTTATATCTGTTCACCCAGGGATCAAAGACTCTATTAAAATTATCCCAGGTGCAGTATCAGAAAATTTATTTAGCTGAGCAGGTAAGTTTCAGAATTTTTGAAGAAAGCTTTCATTTAATCTGTATGTTTTAAATTCTAATAAAATGAGGCATAATATGAAAACCCTTTACCAATAGTTTGATTTTATTGAAAAAAATACAATCTGAATATACTGTGAAAAGGAGTGACACCTCCCAATTTTCCAGTTAAAATAATTCCATTCCCCATTTCATGAATATATGTTTGTTATTAAATATAACAAGCTTAAAATTGGAGTTACAGAGAGAAATGAACGGAAAAACCTCAACTAGAAAATAACACAAACATCCTATGTGATCTTAGAAATGATTCCCATTGTAAATACAATCACATTTATGTAGATATATGCATTCTTGCTTATCATTTGAGCGCTAATATTTCAGTCCTAACACTGATCTAAAAAATATGGGTTTGTTTTTAGGCTAAACCACAAGATCTGCCAAACTGGATACTGTCATAGCATTAAAGTCATACAATCCAAAAATTACCCTTTAAAATATTTGCTTGAACAATTCTGAATAAAATTGCATAAAAAGGAAGAATTAAATTTTGTAAAGTTGCTTAAGAAAAAAACAAACATATTTTGCAGAAACTTGCCAATAATAAGATGCAGAACAATGAGACTAGCAAACAAGTACAGGGATGTGGCAAAAAAATGGATTTGTTAGAAAAAGTATAAAAAAGTTTAAGGAAGTTTAGGGAAACGTAACAAAATAAACAATTGCTTAAAATATTTTTAGAAAGTTTAATCGAATGGATTAATATTTATATGCGTGGCATTCTAGGATAGATCAGATTTGTATATGATACCACTGTACTCGGTCTTATTACAGGAGGAGATGAATCAGCATACAGAGAAAAGTCCGGAAGTTATCTACATGGTACCCAGAAAACGACTTGCATCTAAACACCAGCAAGACAAAGGCCATAGTGCTGGACTTCTGGAAGCAGAGAGAGGAACCTGTCCCACTCAACATCAAGGGGAGCTGTGTGGAGAGAGTCTCCTCTTTCAAATTCCTGGGAGTGCACCTTAGCCAAGATGTCACCTGGAAAAATAACACATCTCAGGTGATCAGGAAGGCTCAACAGAGACTCTACTTCTTTAGGGTCTTGCGGAAAAATCAGGTGGAACAACGACTGATGACTTCCTTTTACCGGACTATGATAGAAAGTGTCCTCACATGATGTGTTATAGTATGTGTTCTGACCCCCCTCGTTCCACACCAAAGCACACTCCGAGCCAGAGATAAATTACAGCATTTAATTAACAGACAAACAGGTCCTTGGCAGCAACCCAGCACAGACAAGCTTGGGCAGGAACACAGATAAGGCTTGGCAGCAATCCAGCCTGCCAAGCTCATACAAAGTTCTCCGACATTCGATTCTGTGTTGACTTCTGCAAAGAGAGGCGTGCACACAAGTAGCTTTTTATAGTCTGGAGAGGCGCCTAATGACCAGTTGTCGACAGGAAGGCATTATAGAGCACAAAAAATCATGGGCTGCATCCCTATTGGATGAAATCGCCAGGACCCGCTGCCTTAGCAGAGTGAGGAAAATCCTCAGCACTTCTTTAGTCTCCTACCATCGGAAAGGAGATATAGAAGCATAGCCAGTTGTACGAACAGGATGAAGAACCGCTTTTATCCATGAGCTGTCAGTCTCCTGAATGCAACATACCACAATCAGGTTTCATAAGATAGACTGGCAGGGCCAGCGCAATGTGCAACATGTTTATACTGCTGTAATATAATGTCATATACATGTATGCATATGGGGAAGTGTGCTAATTATTACTTATTTGGGTTTAGGGATTTCTTTTTCTTTTATTTATTGAGTTACTCTGTGTTTTCGGTGGGAGGCTCATTCAATTTCATTCTACACATGTTGTGTTTTTATTTTCCATTTTTCATTTTCATACAGTCACATATATACTGTGCATAACTGGGGCCATACAACATTAAACAATAATCACAGCAGTTCCTCTTGTCAGCAATACCCCCAGAAATATGAATAAAATAAAACTCAAACTCAAACTCAAATAGAAACCCAATATACCTCTTCCGCTCTCCATACACCTCTTTCTTCCGCCCCCCTCCAACTTGCTATCTTCCCTCCATCATTCCCCTCTACCCTACTTCCCCTCCCCCTCTACCACTCCTCTCTCCCAGTCCACTCCCTCCCTTCCTTCTCACCCTCCCTCCCATCCTCTCTCCCGCCCTCTCTACCCCTCTTCCTTCTATCCCACTCCTCCTCCCCTTGGTGTATTTCTACTATATGTCGATGTATTCAGCTTGTCCTATTTTTACGGAGAAATTAAAAGAGAAACAGTATACATGTGAAATCGCATTACGTTGAAAACTAACTCATAGTATATGTCCCCCCCCTCCCCTCCCCTCCCCCCTAACACCCCACCTTCCCCCCGACTTCCCAGAGCCCATACATGGTATAGATTTTTAACAAACACAGTCTAAAATATATTGAGACAAAAGAAATAAAAAAGAGATTAATAACATCTCTACATTGATCTTAGCTTCTTCCTGTTACACTAACTTTGAACAGTTTAATTCATTCCAGATCCTAAGCGTAGACTATCTATTTGGATTTGTTTTTGATATGACAGTCCATTAATCTAATAGTAATGCATTTATAACTGGGGTAGCAAACTCAATTTCATTGAGGGCTGCATCAGGGTTGTGTTTGACTTCAAGCAGCTGGGGTGGGCGTGGCCAGGATGGGCATGGCCAGCTCAACATCACTCGTGTTGGGGGCTCCTATGGTGGCCTGAGTACTCTGCCAGTGAAAATGGGCTCTGCTCCGTTTTTGGCTGTGGTGGCCTCCTACAACCCTCTGCCAGTGAAAATGGAGCTCAGGAGGGTCGCCCTGGTAGAGGCACCATGGGGCGGTCCTTCACTGTTTCCAGATTGGCCCCATAGGCCAGATCTAGCCCCTGGGCCTTGAGTTTGACACCCCTGGCTTATAATGCTTATCTTGCAAACAGAAGATTGCTGGTTTAAAAGTAAGCAGGAACTTTTAAAATATAACTATTTTTCTTTCTCTGATCCACCTTCTTTTCCCAGTGTTTTGTTTTTAATAATTACAGCTACACCGCAGTTCATAATTTTTTCCAGATGCTCAAGGTAGAAGGATTTTATCTCAGCTCCAAATAGAAACTCTTATATTTCAAGCTGGGATGAACATAAGTTAGGAACAGCCTAAAGGTATAACTTGTATGTGCCTTAGAGTATTCTAAAATCCATATCTCTGTTCTGAAGCTATGCACTAGCAACCTATGCTGCTTATTAAGTGAAAATACTGAAATGTATAGCATTATTAAGGACAGCATCCTAATTCAGATAAAGAGCCTTCGATGGATATTTAGTCAAATACTAATCAGTATCTCTGTTCCACTAAGTTTCCTGATTTGCTGGTCTTGTTGTATTCGGGTCTTTTCCCGTGTAAGATTGAGATTGTCTTGGCAACGTTTCGGCGAGGTCTCACTCGCCATCTTCAGGCTGGTCTTTGGGCTTAAAGCGTGGTCGGAGGTGCCGTCTTTCTATAAATCTTGGTAGGGGGTGTGAAGTGCTGGCGTTGTTTCAATAAGTGGAATGATTGGTTGTGTGGTTGTATCATGATTGGTAGATTGGTGCTGTTTGGTGCTGGCTGTGTGTCCATTGTTGTTTTGTGTTGTAACGGCTTGGATGGTGGGTGGGGCTGGTTGTTGATTAGGGCTGGTTTCCAGATGTCTGGTAGGTGGGAGGTATCATCATGTTTATTCATGTTTATTCATTCACCAACTTCACGTTTATTCATTCACCAACTTCCCTTTCTGGACAGCCTAATCTACAAAACACCCAATGGCTCCCTAGGACACACTATCTACCGGAAAAAAACACCCACCAACCACTACTTAAACGCAGAATCCCATCACCATCCTGCACAGATCAACTCCGTAGTCAAGACCCTCATCTCCAGAACCAAACGCCTACCCAACAAACACCACCTGAAAACTGAATTACACACTCTCACAAACGTATTAATCTCCACCGGATTCCAAAGAAAAACAATTACCAACCTAATCCAAAGGTAGACTCCCCCCCAAAACTGAGACAAAGAACAGGACAATGGCATCGCCCTCCTCCCTTACATCAAAGGCACCACAGATAAAATCAGCAAATTTCTCCACAAACACAATATCAAGACAGCCTTCAACACTGACCAAAAAATAGCCAACATCTTAAGAAACCCCAAAGACAAGATCCAGCTAGAAAACCAAGGCGTCTATGAAATACCATGCAAAATCTTCCTCACTTTTCCAGCACCTTAAAGCTACAGGACATGAAATTAATTTTGAAGGAACCAAATTAATCTCCAAAACTGAACATTTCAACAAGAGAATAATTATGGAAACTACTGAAATAGAGAAACACCCCCATAACATGAATAAACATGATGATATCTCCCGCCTACCAGACATCTGGAAACCAGCCCTAATTTTCACAGGTGCAGGTATGCTGGTCTTGTTGTATTCAGGTATTTTCCCGTGTAATATTGCACGGGAAAAGACCCAAATACAACTCTCTCTCTCTCTCTCTCTCTCCCCCCCTCTCTCTCTCCCTCCCTCCCTCTCCCTCCCTCCCTCCCCCTCCCTCCCTCCCTCTCTATCTCTCTCTCTGTAAATATTCCTTTTGTTGGCATTACATATTTGGGGTACATTTGTAACCATTACACAATAGATCTAATCATTATATATTTCATCTTCACTTGCTTTAGTTACACTTCATGTTAACTAGGTTTAACTCCAAACATTACTATAAATTAAGGTAAAATTAAGTTATTGGATACCATTTTCTTACCCAGCAAGTAGAATGTTCAGTTAGTTTGCTTAGTTTATTCTACAGCTGAAATGAAAATATTTTTGTATTTGCCATCTTGTAAGAAAATATATCTGAAATAGCAGAGAAGAGGGAGAAAAACAGAGAAGCTAATACATTCTTAGAATTGTTATCGTTCAGGGTTTAGGTTTATATGTATTGTATAGGTGTGTCTGTGTGTGTGTGTGTGTGTGTGTGTGTGTGTGTGCCTTTGTGTGTGATTTCTGCTGCATTGTCCATACATATTGGTGCATTCTGTTATATTAATTACATTATGTTTTGCACAGAATATTATCTAGCACAAGACTGAAACCAAAAATATATACAGCTCTATAAGCAGCAGCGAATTATTAATCCATTATTACCTTCAGTTCATTAATGAGTTAATTAGTATTGAATCGAAAGTAAAGATGGTAAAAAAATGAATGGTTTAATCAATATTTTGCAAAAGCTTAAAACCCTTGAATTAGGGCATCAGTTATTGTTAAACACAGACAAAAGCTTCATAAATAGAAAATAACGCAATGGTCCATTTCGACTTTGGACTACTGAAAAAGTAGGAGAAATTCAAAGCAATGAACTATGATAATATTTGGAAAATGAAATTGGAATGGAAAAGTTGAGTGGTGATAGGAACACAAAGATATCAGTGCCCTGTTTGTACAGTTCTTCTCTTAAGTTGTCTGTGCTTTGGGTCAGAGGAACTTAGAAAACCAAGGAAAATTAAGAACGATTATATGTTGCCTCAATATATACCTCAGGGAGCAGCAATGAGTTTCAATTATTTTTACCACCAGTTTGCCATACAGGAATATGCTCGCTTTGCTCACGCACTTTCCATGCATGCACCCGGCCTCAAAAACATGGCTAAGTAGGATGGCATATGATCTCCGCTACCGGTTCATCCAAACCAATCTGGACTGGATGAATACCATCTCTTACTGCGTCAATAGAGCTGAACAAAAATTCGTCTTTAGTTATTACTTTTGGAGTAGTAGTTAACATTTATCTTGTGTAATTTTTAGGGTATTTTTTTTTAAACTCCTGACCAAATGAAAAAGCAGGGACTATTTCTCTAATCTGGAGCTGAATTCTGTTCGTCAAATATTGACATATTTTTAATTTTTGTGCAAACCAGTAAATGCATTGACTCATAACATTTTCTTTTCTTCATTCTTCTCTATAAATTATGTTAATCTTTTAGGTTGGTGTTAGTTGAGAGGAAACATATTGAGCAGAAGACACAGCTCCTCAATGCAACATCCATACATCTTGTAACATTAGAGAAGGATGCTATGTCAGGAAGTATAATTCACCAGAAAACTCTTCAATCTAGACTGTAAAATTCTAGTTGTGCCTTTTGGTTAATTGTGTATTAATTGTTTTTTTCCCCTTAGCTGTAGGATTACTAGTTCCCCACATTCCATCTCATTATCTTTATGCTGTGATGTCAGCAAGCTAGTAGTGTATTAAACATTAAGTATACTAAGCACGTGGTTGGGCACCAGGCCCAAGGGGCACCACAAAGTTGAGAAAGAAAAAAACCCAATGAAGATTTGTACATTACGGACAAAGGAGGGAGGCACCAAGATTTGTCAGTGTTTAGGGCACCAATGAGCCTTGATCTGCCACTGCAGCAAGCTATTTCAATTATTTGATCATCTTTCAGGTGAGTTTGGAGCTATTGGGCTTCTAAATCACTATCAATACAAGAGAATATGTGTAGGTCAGAGCTGAACTGTGGGATGCTTGGTGTTCTCTGAGTGTGGTGGTTTTCTAGCAGATGTTTCATTATCCAAACTAGGTAACACCATCAGTGTCAGAAGGAAGTGAGATTTGCTTTCTGTTTATATAGTCCAGTGGTGGGTTGTAGGTGGTATGCCTCGATACGGGCATACCAGAGCCTGCCCGGAATACCGGGTACCATTCCACCCGCCTGAGCTCCTTACCTGTCCTTTAAAGGCTTCCATGCTTCCGCACATGCACATGGCATGTACAGCACATGCGTGAAGCTCCGCCAAGCAGCTGGAGCATCACAGAGGTTTGCGGAGGCATCGCTGGTAGTTTAGTAGTTAGTTAGTTGGTTAGTTTATTTGTCTTGTATGCCGCCCACTCCCGAAGGACTCCAGGCGGCTCACAATAGACAAGGGAAGGGGGATAAATAGACAAAGACAACACTTTAAAAAATGCAACATTCACAATTTCCGTGGGGCTGGATGTTTCACAGGCCCCCCGGCCTGCTGGAGCAGCCAGGACTTGGTGGCTTTGCGGAAGGCCGGGAGGGTAGTAAGGGTCTGGATCTCCACAGGGAGGTCATTCCAGAGGGCTGGAGCTGCAACAGAGAAGGCTCTCCCCCGGGGAGTCGCCAGCCGACATTGGCTGGCAGATGGAATCTGGAGGAGACCTAACCTGTGAGATCTAATCGATCTATGGGAGATAATCTATGGTAGGTATGACACACACGCGCTGCACATGTCCATGTGACCGACGCTGGGCCCATTGCAACCATACTGGTTGGAACAGGATCCGGAACCCACCACTGATATAGTCAGTATATAAAGAGGCAGCAAACCCCATTTTCTGATGTTATGTAGATGAGTAATGAAACTTCTGCTAGAAAGCAACTAAGCTCAGAGAGCTCCAAGCACCCCCACAGTTCTGGAGTGGTTTCTAATGTAAGAATTAAAGATACAGACATTATTCTATTACCCCAGTAGCGAATCATTGCTCTTTCACAGTTAAATGGTCACTTTGCCTTCATCTACACCAGGGTGCCAAACTCGCAGCTTGCGGGCCGGATGCATCACATGCTGGCCACACTCAGACCTGGTTTAGCAAAGGGGGAAAAGTTGCAATATGTCATATGAGGACAATATGACGGTGTGAGTTTGACACCCCTGATCTACGCCAACTACAATCCTGATCCGACTTTCTCTGCCCTAAGAAAATGGGTGGTGTACAGAGATGGTATTCGGCAGGTTCTGACCAGTTCTGGAGAACCGGTAGCAGAATTTTTGAGTAGTTCGGAGAACTGGTAAATACCACCGCTGACTGCCCCTGCCTCCATCTATTCTCTGCCTCCTGAGTCCCAGCTGATCAGGAGGGAATGGGGATTTTGCAGTAACCTTCCCCTGGAGTGTGGAGGAAATTTTACAGTATCCTTCTCTTGGAGTGGGGAGGAAATGGGGATTTTGCAGTATCCTTCCTCTGGAATGTGGAGAGAATGGGGATTTTGCAGTATCCTTCCACTGGAGTGGGGAGGGAATGGAGATTTTACAGTATCCTTCCCCTGCCACGCCCACCAAGCCACACCCACAGAACTAATAGTAAAAAAATTGAGTCTCACCACTGGTGGTGTGGATGTGGAAACATCATCATAGTTGACAACCATGCATAAGTTTCAGAGCGGTCAGGACAGGTGTATTATTTAAGTTAGGCAACATTTGGTTTGCCTTCTGGCAAAGAGGCTGAGACTAATTATAGGAAGATGGGTCACAGCCAGAGGAATACCATTCATGGAAGTGGCCATGACAACAGCAGCAGCAGAAGCAACCTCTTTGCTTCCTACAAGTATGCAACAGAATGGCCCGGAAGGCAGCAGCAGCTGTGATCTGATGAACTGGAGGTAGAATTAGTAGCAGCTGGTGATTTGGGCGATCTCAGCCTTAGAAAAAGGCTGGGGGCAAAAGAAAGGAGAGCTAAGTGGGAGCTGCTTGCTTCAGAAGAGGCTACTCTAGCTCTCCAAATTGTAGAAAAGAGTAGCAGACAGAAGAATAAAGCATTGCTTGCCACCATGGGCAGCAATCCTAGTGTCAGTTGAAGCTCTGCAGATATCCTGCCAAGTTCCAGATGCTTCTTCTAAATCATAGCAATGAAGGTATTTGGCAGCTGAGCACTGGCAGCATAATGGACTTGGGCGAGCTCAATTTCTGGCTAGATGGAGTTCTTAAAAAGGGAATAACAGACTACACAAACAGATAAGAGCCTTTGTTTGAAGATCAAATGGGAAAGACTGAGGCAACTATCCTCCTTCATTTACTTGTCTCAGTTAGGAAAATGACCTGACATGTTGTTAAGAAATGAATCCCAATGCGTTAAAGAAGTGAAAATAATTAATACACTAATTTATGAACACACCATTGAGTGAAGTGCCAATTACCTCCCAAAGACCCATTAGATCACACAGATTAGGCCTCCTCCGGCTTCCGTCTACTAGCCAATGTCATCTGTCTACTACCCAGGGGAGGGCCTTCTCTGTGGTGGCTCCGGCCCTTTGGAACGAGCTCCCCGCAGAGATTCGGACCCTCACCTCTCTCCAGGCCTTCCGAAAAGCCGTTAAAACCTGGCTGTGTCGGCAGGCCTGGGGTCGTTGAGTTCCCTTCCCCTCTCGAATCGTGTGGCTGTTGGTTGTTTTAAATTCCCTGTACTTTTGCTGTAGTTCTTGTGTTTCCCTCCTTTGGGTTTGTGCGCCGCCCTGAGTCCCACCTGGAATAGGGTGCCATATAAATAAAATGAACCTTGAACCTTGAAGATTGGATAATAACTAGAGCAGAAGTGGGTTCCTATCGGCTCGGCCAAGTAGGTAGTAACTCGGCCTGCCACGCCCCCAAACTGGTATTGGCTGGTATTGGCATTCATCTTCTATAGATGAACACTGGTATAGATCAACACACATGGATGACTTTCACAGGTTTTACCTCTCCTACGTTCCTCACAGGACTCAGGAATCACACAGGAATGTTGTGATGAATGGCTGGGGTTGTGTTAGGTTAAAAAGAGAATTTTTAATGAGAGAAAATGATTAATGATTCTTTGGAATCCAGCTACTTTAAATAACAATACCTTTAGTACAAGTATATAAGTCCTACCACCTTCGTAATATCTAGGAGTAGAGCACAAAAGGAGATTAGGGGTGCAATTATCATTGTAGAATTGTTGATACCAGAAATGTACCAGTTCTAATTTATTTTACTTATAAATGACCAAAAGCATTTCCTCCCTTTTCTAGGATTTCTCTGGCTGTTAATTAAAACTAAGAAAAAATGGGGAAACTGCAACAAACAATGTAAGATGACTCAGAGAGGGAGGGAAGGAGGGACGGAGGGAGGGAGGAAGAGAGAGAGGGAGGGAGGGAGGGGGAGAGGGGGAGAGAGAGAGAGAGAGAGAGAGAGAGAGAGAGAGAGAGAGAGAGAGAGATTAACTCACCTAATTATGTGAGAAGTAAGATCATGTGCTCTGTATTTCTTTCCTATTGCAGAGAAGATGGCTCATTTAGAGCCACTGGTTCTTGAATGGCATATTAGCTTCTACAAGCCAAAATGTGGGTAGAACAAAAAAGTGGTCATACCAAATGAAAGGTGTATTGCATTTAGTACTGTATTTAGTATTGTATTTAGAAGAGCCATGGTGGGTGCAGTGGTTGGAGTGCAGTACTACAGGCTACTTCTGCTGATCACCAGCTGCCAGCAGTTTGGCAGTTCGAATCTCACCAGGCTCAAGGTTGACTGAGCCTTCCATCCTTCCGAGATTGGTCAAATAAGGACCCAGATTGTTGGGGGCGATACACTGACTCTGTAAACTGCTTAGAGAGGGCTGTAAAAGCACTGTGATGTGATATATAACTCTAAGTGCTATTGCTATTTCCTGCCACAGTTGTTAAGTGAATCACTGCAATTGACAAGTTAGTAACACAGTTGTTATGTGAATCTGGCTTCCCCATTGATTTTGCTTGTCAAAAGTTTGCAAAAGAGATCACCTGACCCTGGAACATTGCAATGGTCATACGTAGGAACCAGTTTCCCAGCATCTGAATTTTGATCACATGATCATGGATGCTACAAAGGTTGTAAGTGTGAAAAATGGTCATAAGTCACTTTTTTCAGTGCCGTAACTTTGAACAGTCACTAAACGAACTGTTGTAAGTTGAGAACGACCTGTATAGAAAGACGGAGCACTTTGTACGTGCCTTGACAACTTGAACAAACATGCAATATACATACACATGTATATTTGAAGAGGCACATAAAGCAATAACAAATATTTAAGCCTTTCTTTATTCTAATTAAAATTGTTTCTTCAACAACCTCATGATGTTGCCCACTGTTGCTGCTGGGGGAGCAGGGGAGGGGACAGAGAGCAAGGGATTGTGAGACTGGCTGGGAAACTGTAATGGAATGTTGAAAATTAAAGTCACATGATCACAGCAGCAGCCAGTAGCATTTAGGTAGGCATATATTTCCCAAATTTTATCCCCCGGGAGTTATGGGTCCTAGATTTTAGGCACATTCTGTAAGTTTGAGGTACCTGGAACAAAAATAGTTGTCCTGTGACATGCCAGTTTGCTTAAGTAAAAGTCATGATACGAGTTTTAGTAGTGTATAGATAGATTGCTTGCTAGATTAATAGCAATAGCAGTTAGACTTATATACCACTTCATAGGGCTTTCAGCCCTCTCTAAGCGGTTTACAGAGTCAGCATATTGCCCTCAACAACAATCCGGGTCCTTATTTCACCCACCTCGGAAGGATGGAAGGCTGAGTCAACCTTGAGCCGGTGAGATTTGAACCGCCGAACTGCAGATAACAGTCAGCTGAAGTGGCTGCAGTACAGCACTCTAACCACTGCGCCACCTTGGCTCTTAAATACTCCCAATACATTAACCATCTTTGTTAAAACTTTTCTGTCCCTCTAAAGCAGCAGGGATGTAAGGTGAAATTTCTAGCACCAGTGGAACACAGCTGGATACAAATATCAACCCAAAGCATAGGATTTATTATAATCCAGTGGATAGGAGTTTAAGATACCTTTGCATTGTATTGTTTTATTAATAATGCCAACCTTAGATAATTCCATAATGGAACAGGGAACATCGTCTTAAATACTTTTTTTTTTGGAATCTCATTTGGTAACGGATGCTTATCCTCTTATCTCAATTAAGGTGGAGATAAATGCCTATAAAATGAAAGCATTTCATGCTAGTTCTACTAGCTGGCATAAATCACAGCCCCTAGCCAATAATAAGCCACAGCAATACAATCAGTAGAGAAATTGCATTGTGTAAATTGTTAGTCTTTTATTAAAGTTGTGTGCGCAGATCAATATATATCTTGTTCAATTCATTATCTGGTGGAAATGATATTGTATTCATATAATGCAAGTATAATAGCAATTATATATTCTAAAGGGTAAATATAGAGAGGTGATATAGAGCCTTTCTCAATAGGAAATAGGAAACCTATTATCTTCCAGAGTGTATTTAGAGGATTTAGAAGGTACTGGATTCCCTAACTCAGAAGAAAACCACTTTTAGTATTCACACAGATTAATTTTTTAAACAGATCATAAAATAGAGCTGTATTTTATTCAGATAACATGGTCATTATTTCCCAGGCTTCTTTTGCTATTTAATTTCTAGGATGTAACTTTAAAAAAGAAAAAAAGAAACAGAGCCATGCTTTCCTCTGAATATTTTAAAGGAAAGTTAATCAATAGATAATATTCAGCACAGGTTCTAGTTTTCCCTTATGTTCTCTGAAAAGTTACATCAGGCGAGATGATGTCTGCTCAGTACTGATTGCTCCCATGGTGAGATAAGTTAGCAGAAGAAACAGATGTAGGAAAGTACTTTAGATAGAAGGATTCCACTTTGCGGTTCAGAGATCTTTCTAAAACGTGGACCATTTTTAAAAATCAGAATTGGTTGTCAGGGAATGTTCATAAGGTCAGCTGCTTTGTTTTCACAAATCAAGGTTTTCTTTCTGTCACAAGACTAGTGTCAACCTGAAGCCGGCTTCACCGAAGCCATTTTGATCGCCAGGTGGCGCAGTGGTTAAATGCAGCACTGCAGGCTACTTCAGCTGACTGCAGTTCAGCAGTTCGGCTGTTCAAATCTCACCGGCTCAGGGTTGACTCAGCCTTCCATCCTTCCGAGGTGGGTAAAATGAGGACCCAGACTATGGGGGCGATATGCTGACTCTGTAAACCGCTTAGAGAGGGCTGAAAGCCCTATGAAGCAGTATATAAGTCTAACTGCTATTGCTATTGCTTCAGTGTTGCCACCTGTAGCTGAGGGATAGGGAAGGGGGACTTGAGATACAGCGGATTATGTAGCCAAAACAAAATACTTTCTCTTGGGATCCAAGGACGTTCTCAGACCTGGTCAGAGGAAGGTGGAGTGGTGCTACCTGGTTGCTGAATCGCACAGTGATTGGGCCATGTGGCCGATTGTTTTGAGAAAGTTGAAAATCTTTTACTTTTAATTAGTTGAAAACTGTGGGAGTTTTCAGAGTCGGTTTTCACCATATGATATTTCCAATACAAGTATCCTTTGAGGAATCTACCTGCCTCGGAATCTTGCTTGCTATGGGTTTATTACTTGGAACCCTGAAAACTAGTGAAATATTCTTCCATAATGTCTACGGTAAAGGTCCCAAATCTAGAACACACATGTGGTACTCGATGAACCTTTTGTAGCCCTCAGTGCTGAGATGATAGACAGCAAGTCCTCTAAGGCATGTAGTGTGTCTGTTTGGTTTGGGAAGTGCTTGAGGAAGATCAGTGGCCTGGTGTCAGCGCCTTCCCAATCTAGTGGGCTCCTTACAATACTGGAACCTGGTTTGGAAAGCCCATGAAGTCGGCAACCCATGATCTGTTATGCCAAACAATGTTGTTCTCCAGTAAACTCCTGTCTACTGTTGCTATCCATGAAAGATAGCAATAGCAATAGCAATAGCAGTTAGACTTATATACCGCTTCATAGGGCTTTCAGCCCTCTCTAAGCGGTTTACAGAGTCAGCATATCACCCCCACAGTCTGGGTCCTCATTTCACCCACCTCGGAAGGATGGAAGGCTGAGTCAACCCTTGAGCCGGTGAGATTTGAACCGCTGAACTGCAGATAACAGTCAGCTGAAGTGGCCTGCAGTACCGCACCCTAACCACTGCCACCTTGGCTCTTAAGATGCTGCTTGTGAGATTGTATCATGCTTCCAGGCAGGAGAAGGGGCTGATACTTGGCCAGGGGTGATAGCAGGGAGTGAAATGCTACCATTTCCACTGGTTCACCTGAACTGGTAAAAAAAAAATGCTACCAGTTCGAGTGAACCATTATTTCCGACGTTCAGCTGTGCACGATTTATATTAGCTAGAATCGTCAGATTTCCTGCTTTCTAGCTGATCTAAATTGCATGGGAGAGCAGATTCACCCTCTTGCTGTTCTACTTACCTTTGCAGGTGTGCTTAGTAGCAAGCTCTGCCCACCAGCCTGGATGCCATCACGTCCCATTTTTGATGCCCTACACATGTGCGGAAGGTCCTGTGCATGCATGGAGGTGCTGTGTGAGCTCACATTTGTGAAACGGTAGTGAAGGTAAGTTGTTTTTACCCCCAGGTGATAGGCTACATCTGCCCAAGGAAAGAGGGCTGAGTCTGACCACTCCTTCATAAGAGTCTCTATGTTGGGGGGGGGGGCGGCAAGTGAGAAAGCCCTTGAAATCTCTCTCCTAGGCAAAGGAAGAACACACTTTGCCTGGCAAGATGAGTGCAGAGAAAGGGAAAGTGGAGGAACAAAGATGTGTCTACTGAGAGAGAGAGAGGAGGGGGAGAGAGTGGGAGAGAGAGAGATGGGTTCAAACTCATGGCATAACGTTGCTGTCATGTGACATTTCAAGACATTTTTTTCCCTTTGCAGAGATGGAGTTGGCATAGCCTGCCCGTGACATTTGGCCCACAGGCTGCCAGTTTGACACCTGGATTCAGAAGTGGTATTCAGCAGGTTCTGGCAAATTCTGGAAAACGATAGCAAAAAAATTGAGTAGTTCGGAGAACCGGTAAATACCACCTCGGGCTGGCCCCGCCTCCTTCTATTTTCTGCCTCCTGAGTCCCAGCTGATTGGGAGGGAATGGAGATTTTACAGTATCCTTCCCCTGCTACCCTCACCAAGCCACCCCCA
Source organism: Thamnophis elegans (assembly GCF_009769535.1). Classification (NCBI taxonomy): domain Eukaryota; kingdom Metazoa; phylum Chordata; class Lepidosauria; order Squamata; family Natricidae; genus Thamnophis; species Thamnophis elegans. The sequence continues at coordinate 39,235,096 of NC_045555.1, forward strand.
CCAAGTCAAGCCACACTCACCAAGCACACCACAGAATGATAATAAAAACATTGGAATCCCACCACTTCCTGCATTACATTGTTTAGCTAAGACCTTGCAAAACTGACACGCGCACAGCGCACGTATGTGTCTTACTATCTAACGACACCTCCCCAAGCCTCCGCAATGCTCCAGCTGCTCAGCGGAGTGTCGTGCAGGCGCTGTACATGCCGTGCACATGCGCATAAGCGCCAAAGATTTTAAAGACAGGTAATGAGCGAGGGTGGGCAGGTGGGCCTCCAGAGCACCATAGCGGAACGGTACCCAGTACTCCGGGCAGGCTCTGGTACACCCGTACCGTGGTGTACTGCCTGGTAACCCGTACCGTGGTGTACTGCCTGGTACACCCATACCATGGTGTACTGCCTGGTACACCCGTACCGTGGTGTACTGCTTGGTACACCGTGCTGTGGTGTACTGCCTGCAACCACCACTGGTGCGCACACACGCACACATACACACACAGAGACTTTGAAAAATAGAACCAGATATTGGCATCCTGTTTAAGAAAATGTTGCAAGCTATATGAACCCAGTGACAAGATTGTTTCTTAAGAAGCTCTGTTTTACATTAATTTTTTATCTATGAAATTGCTTGTCTATTACAATATCAGGTTACCTCTGGTTTACAGGAAAGCAGGCAGCTATGTTTTCACTAGTATGTCATTGATTTGCGATTTTGGATTATTATTTTTTTACACTTTAGTACACTGTTTTGTAGCCTGGTATTTTTATATTGGGTTTTACAGTGTGATCAGCAAGGATTGCTATCTATAGAATATTTGTTTATGTTTTAGTTGTTTCGCAATAACTCAGACACCTTACTTATTCCTCAGGTTAAGATTTGAATGGGTTAAATCTAGTTCTATTGATTTCCATAAGTGTCTGCTGAGTAAGACTAACTGGATTCCACCAATTGATTTCCATGGGCAGTATAAGCATTGTCTTGAATGGTTTTCAAGAGTTGCTGTTCGCATCCCACCTGTGAATCTCATGTAATGAGAAATGAAGTGATGAATACTTAAGTCTGAGCAAGTCATTTCACTAAAAATTAATTGCTTTTTTTAAAATACACACAACAACCTGGAGAAGGTTATGTAGCCTTAGGACTCATTAAATTATAATTCAAGTTCATAATTATACCAGTGGGAATTAAATATCTTTCATTTTTATGGCTACTTCTGGATAGTGACTCAAAATTGAATTAAAAGATGGAGGAAGGAGACCATCGATCAAGGGATAACTTTAAAGAAGGATATGGCTAAAGGATTTGACCTCCCTTATACTACTTGGAGGTTGCTGAATAGAATGAGAGTTGGAGTGCCTAAATTAAAACCAATGTTCTCAGGTGAAGGCTTAGCAAATAACATTCTATGTCAGAGGTCTCAAGCTCACGTCATCACAGCGGTGTCACATGACGTATCGGGAATTTCCTCCCTTAATAAACTGGGCAGGGGTATAGTCAGCACGTGACACATCCAGCCCATGGTCTGGGAGTTTGACAGCTCTGTTCTATGTGAATTATGAGAGAGACACAAAGCCTGGCCCATCTTCTTGTATGTCAGCTACCTGAAGGAAATGTACTCATAATGACTTATTTTTGGCCAATGACAAAGCCAAGAAACTGGCTTTATTGTGGCAATTTAAAGTTTGATCTAGGAAGGATCAGGAGAACGAGGAGGAGGATGAGGAGGAGTAGAAGGAAGAGAAGGAGGAGGGAGAAGCAGCAGGAGCTGGAGAAGGAGTAGAGGAAGGACCAGGAGGAGGAGGATCAGGAGAAGGAGAAGGAAAAGAAGCAACTCCTTTTAAACAATCCCCAAACTCGGGCATAAAAGGTGTATTAGACAGATTTTAATAAATATTTTATAACTTTGAGGATTGGGAGTAAGAGTAGAAACATCGTCCCAAAGACTAACCTAAGATGTCACTTTCAGGCAGATTAGAGCTTTTAATTTCTGTCTTCAAAGAAAGCTGAACTGTACTATTATTCCTGATCCTGTAAAGTGACACAATCAAGTAATACATGATCTGGAAGACTGACAGAGGGTACTTATGATTTCTAAAAGTGAGGATGAATCTAGTGCTGCCTCCAAGTCCTTTCTTATATCTTTATCAAGTGCTGATATTGGAGAACTTCTGTAACCCACGGAGAGCATTAAAATCTAAGCTGCAATGTTACCCCCATCTCATTGACACTGGACCCCAAATGCCCACAATCTTATGTTGGATTGTGGCGGGTAGGTTCCTGCCGTTCTAACCTCTTGTATAGAAGATGTTCCAAAAATCTACAGTGCCATTTAGAACTGGTTCCAGCCCTCCCCCCGCCCGTCGCACATCATCAAGATGAAGAGCAAGAGGAGGAATTCTGGGAGTTGAAGTCCACAAGTCTTAAAGCTGTCAAGTTTGAACAGCCCTGGTTTTTTTTCTAAAGGGTTAGGGGTGCGAGGGTCTTGTAACTTGACAGCTTTAAGACTTGCGTGCTTCAAATGTCAGAGTTTCTGAGCCAACATTTTGGTTGCTAAGCAAGAGCGTTGTTAAGGGAATTTCAACATTTTACAAGTTGGCCACACCCACCCAGTCACATGGCTGGCAAGCCACTCCCACCCAGTCACATGGCTGGCAAGCCACTCCCACAAAAGCAGACCACCCTACAGAAGAGGTTCTAAAAAATTTTAAAATCCATCACTGGATTCTGGATAGATGTTTTGTATTTTTATGAACCAACATAAACTATTCAGGGACTGAGCAATATAGAATTTTTAAAATACTGTTAAGTATCTGTACTCATTTGAGATTTCAGAAGTTATTTCTTGGAATAATGTTAATGAAGTTTAGGGTATTAGCATATTCTTAGCATGTCACAGCACACTTACTTTGACTAAACTTTTAAAAGCTAAAGAGAGTTAGTTCTGATTAATACTTAAATGGGAGATAAATAAAACATCCCAGAAGTGTAGATTGGTTTAGAAAGTTAAAAAACAGAAAAATAATGTGGACATCTCTATGTAATCTCTAGGAGCTAAGGTCAATTTGAGGCAGAATGTTATCTTTTATACATTACCTCATAACATCCTGAATACCCCAATAGATTCTTGTTTCCCGGCAGGGTGTTATAGAATTTAATTTGAGGGAGCCAAGGTGGCGCAGTGGTTAGAGTGCATAACTGCAGGCACTTCAGCTGACTGTTATCTGCAGTTCGGCGGTTCAAATCTCACCGGCTCAAGGTTGACTCAGCCTACCATCCTTTCGAGGTGGGTGAAATGAGGACCCGGACTGTGGGGGCGATATGCGATATGCTGACTCTGTCAACCGCTTAGAGAGGGCTGAAAGCCCTATGAAGCGGTATATAAGTCTAACTGCTATATTGCTATTGCTAATTTCTATAACTTTCAAGATTCCTGTGGAAAGTGAAATTGCCACTCCTTTGTTTTCCCTTAGTCTCAACACAGATTGACTCCTTGATATGCAAACAGTTCATTTGTTTTCTATTCTTGACTGTTAGTCAAAAGAATGATTCTTCTCTGTCCTCCAAGTAACTGCTTTTCAGGAGGTTGTCTTCATAATCCTTCCCCTAGGCTTAGTTAGTAACATTAACTCTGTCCAAGATCTAGGACAGTGGTGGGTTATGACCGGTACGCCCTGGTATGGGTGTACCGGTACCTGCCAGGAGCACCAGGTATCATTCCGGTACGGTGCTCCGGAGGGCCCACCCGCACGTGCTCCTTACTGGTATTTGAGGTTTTTGGGCTTCCGTGCATGCACATAGAGCATAAGGTTCCTGTGTGATGCTCCATCAAGCAGCTGGAGCATCGCAGGTGGTAAGTATGCATGCACACTCTGCCAAAGTGTGTGCACGCGCTACACACATTCATGTAATGGACGCCCGGCCCCGTTGCACCACACTGGTTGCAATGGGATCCGGAACCCACCACTGACCTAGGAGTATTCATTTCAAAAGATTTAAGCCCCAGAGCTCACTGTTACAACATTGCCAAAAAGGCTTTCAGAGTTGTCAACCTTTACGTAGTTTTCTCTCGGTAATGCTCTGCTGCTAACTAGGGCATACAAAACCTTTGCCAGACTTATCCTTGAATACTGCTCATGCCAGGAACCCCATTGCATTTTGGACATGAAAACATTAGAGAGGGTCAAGAGCAGGGGTTGGTTTCAACCGGTTTGCGGCGGTCCCCGCAAACCGGTGGGTCGGCGAACCCGGAAGTAAGTAAACTTCCGGGAACGGCGAAGGGCCCATCCGCCTGCCCACGCTCCTTACCCGGTTTTGACGAGTTCTGCACTTCCACGCATGCGCAGGACGCATACAGTGCCTGTGCGATCCTCCAGGAGCAGCTGGAGCATCACACAGATGCTAGTACGCATGCGGGCACTGCGCACGTACACGAGGACGCCGCCGGCCCCATTCCAACCGAACCGGTTGGAACGGGGCGAGAAACCCACCCTGGTCAAGAGGTATTTTACAAGAAGAATAGTCAACTCCTCTGCTCGTAATAAAATTCCGTATTCCTCCAGCTTGAAATTTTAGGCCTGGATAACCTTGAGCTACACCATCTACATTCCAACCTGAGCTTAGTGCACAAGATAATGTGCCATAATGTCTACCTGTTAATGACTACTTTTACTTCAACTGCAATAACACAAGGGCTATCAATAGATACAAACTACAGCTGTAGAGATTAATTTGATTTTGCACTTAATAACTGCAGCTAGATTGTTGGTGGCGCAATACTGGAAGAAGGAAGACTTGCCTACAATTCAAGAATGGACATTGAAAGTTACAAATTTAACCGAGATTGCTAAAATATCGGCATATCTTAAGCATCACTCAAACGAGAGATACAAACGAGACTGGAAAAATGGATTGATTATATACAAAAAATATGGGACTAAGAAATTCCAGATAGCTTACGATTAAGATCAGGAATGATATAAATTGTTTAAAGTTAGCTTAGCAAGGAGGAGCTAAGTTCAATGTAAAGATGTTATCAATTTTCTTCTTTTTTTTCCAATTATTTTTAGACTGTTTTGTTAAGATTTCTACCGTGTAGGGTTCTGGGAAGTCGGGTGAGGGAAGGTTGGGGGGGTGTTGGGTGGGAGGGAGGGATATAAGGTTTGACAAGAGGTGTTAGATTTTAATGTACATTTACATTTGATGCATACTGTCTTCTCTTATTTATTTTTCTCTTTAAAACTAGGATATGTTAAGTATATTGATATGGAAGCGGAAAACACCGATGAGAGAAGAGTGGGAAGCAGAAGGAGAAGAAGAAAGATGGGAAGAGAGGGATAGGAGAGAGGGTAAGGGGGGAAGATGAGGATGATGATAAGGAGGAGTGGAATGCAGAGAGAGGAGAAGGAGAAAGGGAGGGGAAGTAGAGTAGGAAAGGATGATGGAGGGAAGATAGGAAGTAGGAGGAGGTAGAAGAAAGAGGTGTATGGAGAGTAGAAGAGCTAATAATGGGTATTAACTTTTTTGGGAGCGTTGATGACAAGATGAACTGATGTAATCATTATTTAATACTATATGATACTGGCTATGTATAGTATACATGTGATTGTATGTTATGAAAATGGAAATAAAAATATGTTTTAAAAAATAGATGCGAACTAAATGTAATCGTTCTAATCTTGATTGCAGGAAAAACGATTTCAGCAATAGAGCAGTAAATGTGTGGCACATCCTACACTGTTCCCTCTAAGGTGCGCGGCTGCGCAGCCGCGCACATGGCAAGAAAAACCGCGCAGGACTTTTCAACTCCCTCGCAGTGATTTCCACAGGCTCCGGAAGCTGGGGAGGAGGTCCTTTGCAGTCCAGACTAACTGCTGCTGCCTCCTCCTCCTCTAACAGCACGCCAGATTTGCTGCCCGGCACTGCGGCTTTGAGGAGCCTTTGAGGCTACAGGAGCCAGTATGAGGCGGCGGAGGGACGGGAGCAGAAAAAAAGCCCCGATAGCCTGTGGGAGATAGGGAAGTAGGCATTAACGTAAGTAGTTTCTCTAGCCAAGGGAAGGAAGCCGTTTTCTAGCTGATTCACAGGGAGGCTGTTCCCTCCTGGATCAAAGTTACTGAGGAGAGAAGCGGCGGCAGCAGCAACGGCAGCAGCAACGGCAGCAACCAACTCTTAAACAAGTAGAAACCCACGCCGGATATGCACATGTTGTCCGAATCCAGCCTCTGCGCTCGAGGTTTTTTTTCGCAGGAAGGGGGAGTCGAGCTGGTGCTCTGCAGATTTTATTTGATTTTAGAAAAAGAAAATAAAGGCTTCTTGGTCCACCTGGACTGGAAAGTCAAAATCCAGAAAATTAACCTTGTTTAGGAAAGTTTTGCACTGATGGAAAAATAGTGTTTTCCAGTGAAAGTTTTTCCCTACTTTTCCTTGTTTGCTTTTTGGCCTCTATTCCTTCTCTTCTCTCTCTTTTTCTTCCTTTTTCTTCCTTTTTTCTTTCTTCTTTCCTTCTTTTTCCTTTCCTCTTTCTCTCTCTTCTTTTTTCTGCCTCTTTTTCTTATCCTCCACCCTCCTCTCCCCTTCTTTTTCTCTTCTCTCTTTCCTTTTTTGTCTCCCTCTGTCTCTCTCTCTCCCTCTCCCTTCTTTCCTTCCTCCCTTCCTTCCTCTCCCTCTTTGTTTGCTCTTTAAGTGCTCCAATTGCTAATCTACATCAGTTGGTAATTTATTCATAACTTGCTAATATCACTGCAGACTATTGGATAGTAAGGGGGAAAGTATAGTCCTCAATTACAACAGTTCACTTAATGACTAAAGCTACATCAGCACTGAAAAAAGTGAATGACAGTTGTTCTTCACACTTATGATCATTGCAGCATCCCCATGGTCATATGATCAAAATTTGGATCTTTGGCAACTGCCTCATATTTTTGAGAGTTGCAGTGTCCGGGGTCACCTTTTGCAACCATCTGCCAAGGAAAGTCAGTAGGAAAGTCAGACTAACTTAACAACCAGGTTACTGATTTAACCGCAGTGATTCACTTAACTGTAGCAAGAAAGGTTGTAAAATGGGGCAAAACTCACTTAACAAATGTCTCACTTAGCAATAGAAACTTTGGGCTCAATTATGGTCGTAGATTGAGGACTACCTGTATAGGGAGATTCTTTACTTAATGGATATTTACATGGTAGAATTGAGTTTCAAATAACACTAATTTCGTTGTCTTGGGTGACATCTATGAAAAAATCCAGGTGCTCAGGTATGAAAATGTGCTGCTCAAACACTATACTTTTCCGCTCACACTGAAAAAAATTAGAGGGAACATTGCATCCTACCAGATCCTGTTGTTAGTTCCTCAACCCCTCATATCTTTTCCCTTAAGCTGTCTACTATGGACCTTACACATTTCTTAAGAGGTCCCTAAGGGGGCGTGCATAAGTGCACCAGCATGCCTACCGTCCCTGTCCTACTGTCTCATTTATATGTACTCTTTTATGTGTTTATGGCTATGTTCTGCTTAATTATATCCATTTATTTGTGCCATTTTTTCATGTGTTTCATACTTGTTTCCTTGTACTTGTTGACAAAAAAACAAACAAAAACAAACATGAGAGACACCTGCCATTCACAGATATAGCTATGGTCAGCTTATCTCAGTTTGTCAGTCTATATCCACAATCACAAAGATAAGATGGAGAATACATACAGGCCAAAACTAGTCATAAAATTTTATGGCAGCGTTTTTCAATCTTTCATCAGGATGTGCAAAATGGAAGGCATTTAGAAAAGGCTAAGAAAAATTTCATTTCCTGTGAATGTTTTTGTATTATCAGAATATCAGTACAGTATAATAAAGACCTTTTTTTAATTATAGGAAAACAGAAGAAGCACATCCACATTGTTATAGAAGATAGTTTTAAAATGTGAAGAAAAATAGCCAAGAAAGGATTGTAAGAATACAGTGTGAGAAAATGTGTTAAGGAAAGATAGATTATAAGCTATTGATACCATTTTGAAGACTTTTAGGAACCAAGAAAACAGAGCATAATGAATTAGTCAAAGTATTTGATTATGAGCCACAGTGGGGCAGTGGTTAGAATGCAGTACTGCAGGCTACTTCCGCTGCCTGCCGGCTGCCTACAATTTGGCAGTTCAAATCTCACTAGGCTCAAGGTTGATCATCCTTTCATCCTTTCAAGGTCGGTAAAATGAAGACCCAGATTATTGAGGACCAGATGCTGACTCTGTAAACCGCTTACAGAGTGGTAAAGCACTGTAAAGCGGTATATAGTCTAAGTGCTATTGCTATTGCTAAGTGCTATTTTTACTTCCTCTATTCCAGTGGTTCCCAAACTTGGCAACTTTAAGACTTGTGGACTTCAACTCCCAGAATTCTCCAGCCAGCAGGGAACCACTGCTCTATTCCAAACATGGAGAACCTATAGTTGTTATTATGCTGTTGAACTACAGTTCCCAGAATTCCTCATGCCTCTGCCCTATTGGTTAAAACTGATTGTAATTAGAATTCTACAGTGGGCTCCCAATGTATGTTAATCTCCATCCTCCCTTTGCTGCAAAACAGGATGGGATTCTCCAAAGCTACTGCAGAGAGATACAAAGGCAAAAGAGTTTTGAAAACTACCAACCTCCTCCATCCCCTTGTCAGTTGTTATGATAGTTGCAAGTTTATGATTTGGCAGCCCTAATAAAGGATGACCTGTCTTTCTGCATTATTCACCTGAAAAAGATTTGTCGGTTAACTTAACAGCTCAATAGCAGTCATCATATGATGAATTGCTGTAGGACGTCGGTTCATATTTACCACTGAAAGGCAAATAGGAAACAAACAGGGGTGGTGATCAGAAGTAATGATCTGTGATGACATTTGCCTGCGATGATTGATACTAGACGATGAAGCAGTTGAACCCCTCCGCGGAAAATGGATAAAGAGAACCAGCAGTATTCTTAAACCATTTGTATTATGCCAAGTCCTAGTTGGAGCAATCAGTCCAATCTGTAACACCTTCTCGTTTATAGGCCGAACATAACAACCACAAATAAAAATTGGCACATCAAGATGTACTTTATGCATCAGGTTTTTTGTCATGTATAATTTTCTTTCTATTTTATTCCAGCACTGACTTGCCTGCATGCTATAAAATTGGTTCCAGTAGGCACAAGGGTAATCACTCATCACTAAGGCACAAGGGACTGATAACAAGAATGTAGTAATCGTTGGACCCAATAATAAAAGACTGTCACTAGTGCTTGTTATTGTTTTTCTTGGCAACAACCCCATGCTTTCCCAGATGCAGATCTTCAAAAATTCAACAGATGTAGGTTTCCAGTTCTCCATCTCTGTCTGGAAGATAGCTAACAAGGACAGCGGCCCTATATACCTGGTGAAGTGGGGAAGGGAAATCAAATCCTTTGTACAATTGACCCCATTACAAGTTATCTGAACTTTCGTTCGATGGAGAACTGGAAAAAAAAAAACCAGTAGACAATTGTCCTTACGACTCTTCTTTTCATCGGAGCATGACAAAAGATGTCAAGTACAATTGTAACAAGTAAATCAATATTTAATTTTAAAAATGGCCAGCAAACCCATTCCAACCTTAGAGTTTTACTTGAAGACAACTGCTTTTATAGAGCTTTGAATGAACTTAAATTGCATTTTTAAGGGGTCTGATCGCTTTGTGCTTGGAGACTTGCGGGGAACTATTTCTTTTTTTTTACAAAAAAAAACCTGCCACTGACCACCTTCAGAGTCAGAAAATGCTTGATTTATTTTTCAGACAGACACATTATTTCTATACTTCCTTTAATTTATTCCGTAATGCGGCACTTTAAGACAGTGGTCCCCCAACCCCCGGTCCGCGGACCGGTGCCGGGCCGTGGAGTACCTGGCACCGGGCCGCACAGCGGCCGGGGGCCATGATCGCTGCAGCGGGCCGGGGGCTGCCACAAAGGACCTTCCCGGAGTTGCTTTTCTGAGCAACGGGGAGACAGAAGGGACAAAGTACCGTCCGTTTTGCCCATGCCACGAGGGCAGCAGGAAGACTAGGACAGGGATCTCCTCTTGGCTCCAGCCAGGGAGAGAAGCAGCAGAGAAAGGTAAACCAGCATTTATATTTTATTTGCTTTATTTGCTTTGCGCCGAGTGGGGCGGGGAAAACACCTCGCCAGAGGCTGCTGGAGAACTCTTTCCAAAGAGAGGTCTGGGAACTGGGGCGGGCGAGATTGGAGCGGGGAGCCAGGGAGCGCACTTGCTCCCCTTTCCCATGGCCTGCCTTTCTCCACGAGCCTGTGATGCGGCTGCTGGCTGTGCAGGTAGCCTGGAGGGAACCCCCGAAGCTCCTGGCATGGCCCTGGCATTGGAGATCCACGTTTCCAAAGCGGTAGCATTATTTCACTCCTCTCCTGTTTTTTGTGGGGGGAGCTACGCGAAGCGGGTGGTGGCACTTGGGGATATTTTGTGTCCCTGGGAGATCTGCTCTTCCCCGCCCCTTACCTCCGAAGGGGAGGCCAGGCGTGGGAGAGAGTGCTAATGATAATGACCGATTCCCTCCTGTTTCTGTGGGTTTGGGGGGTGGGGGGAGAGAAGGTAGTTGCAGAGCCTGGACTGAAGTTAGGAGGCTGACTCGCTACAATAAGCAGTGACCATTATTTGGAGGAAGAAAAAGCATAGCAGGCGACGGAGATTCACTCTTTCAGAACCTGCATCATCTTTTTTTCAAATTAAAAAAAAAAAGCCTTTTAAACATTCTTATTCCTAAAGGCAAAAACCCCATGAGGCTTGCTGGAGAACGGAGCGGAGGTGACGTACGAGGGGGAGGCTGGGCGCCATGGTGGGGGAAGCTGTTGCTGAAATAATTCGATCTGTCAGGAACTCGGAGTGGGGGGGGGGAGGTCAGTGGGAAGCCTTTGCCGGCCCAACGCCAGCCGTAGCTCTGAAGTTGCTTTCCTTTCTACTGAATCCCCGGTCTTCACTCACTCCCTCTTGCAGCACGCCCCGATGTGAAAAACGCCGAGATCGGCACACTTGGGGCTGCTGCTGCTGTGATGTCCAGGGAGGCTCCGCTGGTCTAGAACCGATCCACGGGGGGAGGGATCGTCTTCCCGAATGGGCTGGTAAGGGGATAGAAAAGGTTTTTCTCCAGTTCCAGGTTTCAGCTTCTTGGCTCCATTATCTCATTATCTCTTTCCAGCTTCTTTTGTTAAGCCTCTAATTAAGGTTCATTTTTATGCCTTAATAAAGATCACCTGGTTAAAAAGAAGGAAGAGGCTCCACTGGTCCGGAGCCCATCTGCAGGTTGGGAAGGAGGGAGAGACAGACAGAAAAACAGACAGACAGAGACACAGAGAGAGATGCACACACAGAGTGAGTGAGTGAGTGAGTGAGTGAGTGAGTGAGTGAGAAACAGATAGACACACACACATACATATACACACAGAGTGACAGAGAGAGGAGGGAGGGGAGAGGGATAGTGTGATAGAGAGGGAGGGAGAGACAAACACACACAGTGTGTGTGATTAGTGAGTGAGTGAGAGATAGACACACCCACACACATACACACAGAGTGACAGAGAGACAGGAAGGGAGGGGAGAGAGAGAGAGAGAGCTTTCAATTTGTAGGGATGTACCTGGCTGTTTTTGCCTGCTCTCAAAAAGATGAGCAGGGTTGAACCTGGCTAATAATGGAGGGGAACCCACCTGGGAATCTCAGTACTGTATATTTAATAGTAAAATATTAAAAATTGTCCAAAAGCAACATGACAATTTTCATACTACTGCTAAGAAAATTACGACACATCAATAAAATTATAGGAGCTGAGTTTAACTCAAGAGAAACTTTTCTAAAGGTAGACAGTTATATAACAATTCCACAATTCTGAAAGAACAAGCTTGTTCTATATGAAATTTAATGCTACAGTAGAATGAAGTAACACTGAAGGTAAGTGCAGGTAGTCCTCATGCACGACCACAATTGAGCCCAAAATGTATTGTTGTTAAGTGAGAAATTGATTGAGTTTTGCCCCATTTTACAATTTTTCTTGCCACATTTGTTAAGTGAAACAATTTTTTAAAATCAAACATCCCCCCCCCCCCCCCCCCGTCAATGGTGTCCCTTACCTAAAAGTCCACTGGGTAATTTTGGTCATTTGCTCTCAGATGAACCAATCTCACTGTTGTTGCAGGAAAAATGGCACAATATTTATTTATTAGACTTATATATGCTGCTTTGGGCTTCTGATGTTCGCTGCAGCGCAAAAGCTCCTGGGCCGTGCGCAAAGGCTCCAGGAAGAGAGGGAACAACGCCCCCCCACCCCTGCGCGCGCTCAGCGGGCCACGGTAAAATTATCAAAGGCTGACTGGTCCGCGGCGATAAAAAGGTTGGGGACCACTGCTTTAAGACAACTCTTTCTGCTTTGGTATTATCTGGCATGAAACAGCACATCTCTCCTTTGTAAGATTTTGTCTGAGGTGAAATTGGCATTCAAAATAAAATATGGTATGAAAAATATACTTTTGGTGGTGTACATTTTCAATATCAAATTTTTAGAGACTATCATTGGTGTTTTTAAAGCATCCAGATGTAGGGGTTAGACAAAACATTATCTACCTGAGATACTAAAGAATCAGTACTAAATTTAATGTTAGTACTATTAGGCAATATTATACTAGATCCGTGTTTCTCAACCTTGGCCACTTGAAGATGTCCGGACTTCAATTCCCAGAATTCCCCAGCCAGCGAATGCTGGCTGGGGAATTCTGGGAGTTGAAGTCTGGACATCTTAAGTGGCCAAGGTTGAGAACACTGTACTAGATTAAAGAAGCCAATATGTCAATGTCTAAATATAATGTCTAAATATATTTCCAGTGTTTATAAACAGGCAAACATTTGCTACAAACTCAAGGTAAACCACTCCAAACTTGATTGCAGAAAATACAACTTCAGCAACAGAGTGGTCATACTGGAATGCTCTACCTGACTCCGTTGTTATATCCTCAACCTCCAAAACTTAAACCTTAAACTGTCTACCTCATTCCTAAGAGGTCCTCAAGGGGGTGGTGCATCAATGCACCAGTGTGCCTATCGTCCTTGTCTTATTGTCCCCATTTATCTGTATCTACTTCAGGGGTGAAATCCAGCAGGTTCTGACAGGTTCTGGAGAACCGGTAGCAGAAATTTTGAGTAGTTCGGAGAACTGGCAAATACCACCTCTGGCTGGCCCCAAAGTGGGGTGGGAATGGAGATTTTGTCATATCCTTCCCCCTGGAATGGGGTGTGAATGGAGATTTTGCACTATCCTTCCCCTGAAACGCCACCAAACCATGCCCACAGAAAATTGAATTTCACCACTGATCTACTTCCTTTGTTCGTGTTTATGTTCATACTTATTTCTGTTACCGTGTACATGTTTGACAAACAAACAAACACATAAATAAATGATGTGATATTTTATTGTGATATGGAATTGAATGGCTAGTCTTAGATGAAACAGTGCTGAAAAGAATTCTCTGCAGGCATTAGTCCTCTATAGGGACATTGCTCAACCAGATAAGGACATTATGTTCTTTTAAAATAGATGTATTGTTGTATGAGGCGACATACATGCTTACAAAAAGCATGTATAATACATAATTATACACGTTCGCATAATTAAGTGAACTGGAACATAATGTATTTGTGTAAGCATGCATAAGATAACAGAGGAAAGCTTAATGTTTTGTAACTTTCCATAAAGTCAAATCTTCATTCTGAAGACTCATAAATTGCACAGGCCTGTAAAAGCTACGACATAAAAGAAGAGGTTGAAGTGCTACAATTTCAGCTCATGCTTTTTGTGTCCTTATCAATTTTCACTTGGTTAGATGTAGCTAACCAAAGTATCTATTGATTGAACTATTGTGCCACTGATCAATGATGCACAGATATGATTCTTAGGAATGGCTCAGACAGCTGATCTCCATTAAAAATGCATTTAGGAAAGTACAAGAGATTTGTAGATATTGATTCCAGATCTTAAGACTCCATCATCATTCTGTATCAAAAACCATCGTACAAAGTGGGAAATTAAGGTTAAGGATCTTACTAGGAACATAATCACTGAATCTAGGGCAGTGGTGGGATTCAATTTTTTTTAATTGCTGGTTCTGTTGGTGTTGCTTGGTGGGCGTGCCAGGGGAAAGATACTGTAAAATCTCCATTCCCTCCTCATTTCAGGGGAAGAAGTCCTTCGGGAGTGGGCAGCATACAAAACCAATAAACTAATAACTAAACTAACTAAAGAAGTCTCCATTTCCTACTGATCAGCTAGGATTTGGAAGGCAGAGAATAGATGGGGACAGGGACAGTCAAAGGTGGTATTTACAAGTTCTCTGAAATACTCAAAATTTCTGCTACTGGTTCTCCAGAACTAGTCAGAACCTACTGAATACCACCTCTGATCTAGGGTTGAAAGAAGTACTGTAAGACCATCTAGTATCTTTAATAATGGAAACTTATCCTGTGTAGACATCATAAGGTTGAGATGTTGATATCCTATAGTAGAGTGTCACCAATGATATCATTTAAGAGGGACAATGAGGTTACTCTCAATATAAACATTGTTATAAAGGAAGCAAAGATATTGATATGGATCTATTGTAACACTCATGAATGAAAGCAAATGTACCTGTTCCAGGAAAATGTTGCATGATTCAATCTGGGTTGGTTACCAGGACCAGAAGTTTAATCTTCTGAGCTTTCAGACTTGTACTGGAGCCCATCCTCAGGGGAACTTCTGTCTCACTGGAATGTGTGTCCCAGATTGGATCCTATTACTGTAACTCTCCTTGACTTTCTGCTTCTTCTTCAAACTGACTCTTGATTTAGGCTTTTCAAGCTAGAGTCTTTCCACCAGTGGTGGGATTCACATTTTTTTTTACTACCAGTTCTGTAGGTGTGGCTTGATGGGCATGGCAGGGGAAGGATACTGTAAAATCTCCATTCCCTCCCCATTCCAGGGGAAGGTTACTGCAAAATTCCCATTTCCTCCCAATCAACTGGGACTCAGGAGGCAGAGAATAGATGGGGGCGGGGGCAGTCAGAGGTGGTATTTGCCAGTTTTCTGAACTACTCAGAATTTCCGCTACAGGTTCTCCAGAACTGGTCAGAACCTGCTGAATACCACCTCTGCTTTCCATCACATACTAGTTATCTTGTTTAAGCTTGATGACTTCCATTCCTGAGCTACTCTTGCTATCAAGAAATTTTTCTTAATGTTCAGGTATAACCCTATTTTTCTGTCACTAAAAATCCAAAACTAGTTATATCTCATGGAGCAAAAGAAGTGATCATTTGCATCATTAACTCATATGGATTTGCTGGGTAATGTTAATATGATTGTCAGTAAGAACAACACAACCCACCCCCTAATTTTAATTTCTAATTTGTTGGGTGCCTGAGAAACAGAATTTTTCATGCATGCAAACAAGGAGAGATGAGTTTCTTGTTTTAAGAGAAAAGCAAAAGCTTTTTACATGAGTGTCATGTGGCTATTTAAATTAGCCAAAAGATTAAGTTACCATACAATGTTGTGCTCTTTTCATATATCGTTGGTATATATTTACAGCTGCTGGATTTCCTTTGCTATTTCTAAAAATGTCTTGATGTATTAATCTTGTCTTTCAGCATTCATTTTCTTTCAAAGAAGGTAGGCAGGCATGCATGTTGTATCACTGTAACAAAGTTATTATGCACAGTGTAGGATTGAATGGAGAACTGACTACTTGCATTGTTATAGCTGCAGCTTTTGAATAACGATAGTCTGACCTTATGAATCATGTTTGTGAAGATACCGTAAACTTTTGTGACAGCGTATCACATCATTGCATAGAATCTGAGTTTATTTTGTGGGAAGGAGATGCCATTTCTACTGCACTTTTTCTTTCTATTAGGAAAGCAATATTTTCCAAGCTTGCAAAGTTTTGAGTTTCTGAACTGTGCACTTTTAAATATATGGATTGGAGGATAGTTCTAATTGCCACATTTAGACCATCCAAAAGAGTCTCCCTTCTACTCTCCATAACATTTATCACTAATTATCAAGGTGATTTATGTCCATTGCATTAAACATGCCCCACCTATAGATGCCAGCAATATAAAGCCAGGATGTAAAGAACTATTATTATATTTTAAAGATTGTCATTGCCAGCTCCACTAGGTAGACCATGCCAGACCAATGAACTCCACAGTGATGCTAAAACTACTTTTATTGAGAATGGCTGTACTGCAACAACTGGATTTTGAAAATTTGCTTGTGTTGTAGTTCCTCTTCCCTCTTATAGTTCAGTGAATTAGGAAGTTTGAAGTTTCATTTTATTTATATGCCGCCCTATTCCCTAAAAGGGACTCAGGGCGGCGAACAACTCCAACGGAAAGGGGAACATGCAATACAAAATAGACATTTAAAATAACCAACAACCACACCTGTCGAGAGGGGAAGGGAGCTCATCAACCCCAGGCCTGCCGGCACAGCCAGGTCTTGACGGCTTTTCGGAAAGCCAGGAGAGAGGTGAGGGTCTGAATCTCCGTGGGGAGTTCGTTCCAAAGGGCCGGAGCTGCAACAGAGAAGGCCCTCCCCCGGGTCGTAGCCAGGTGGCATTGGCTGGTGGATGGAACCCGGAGGAGGCAGACCCTCTGCGATCTAATGGGTCTTTGGGAGGTAATTGGCAGCAGGCGGTCCCTCAAGTACCCAGGTCCAATACCATGAAGGGCTTTATAAGTAATAACTAGCACCTTGAAGCGTATCCGGAGACCGATTGGAAGCCAGTGCAGCTCGCGGAGGATAGGTGTAATGTGGGTGTATCGAGGTACACCCACAATCGCTCACGTGGCTGTATTCTGGACAAGAAGGCACTGAGTCACTTCTGAATTTTACCTCATGGTCCTGTACTTTAAAAATGCTGGATTATGTAACGCCTGCATTATTATATGGTCCACTGGCATATGCATCTTTACTTTTCTTTTTTATGATAGATTATTTATAAATCCTTGTGCTTATTTATTTCCATTTCCATTCATGCCCCTATAGATTATAGGGACGCTTACCAAGCAATCTAATTGTTTTGCTGCTCCAAAGATCTCTTACATACTTATAATGCAAATGTGGTTTAGAAAGTGGAGTTTAGGGAGAAGAGAGCTGACATCGTGACGGCACAAGGTGCGATCTTGGTGTTCTGAGATCGCAGTCGAATTCCTGCTGCTGGACGGTCCATTTGGACCTAAACAGTCCCGCAGAGATGGTGATTGAGAAGGGCACCTCCTGCTGATCTCAGGGACATCGCAAAGTCCCTGAAAGATCCAGGAATAGCCTTTTTTTCCAGCAACAGAAACACAGTTAATGAAGCTGCTGAAGCTGGGACAGCTCCGGAATGGGAATAAAGTGGAAAGAGAAAGTTGAATTGGTGAGGAAATTTTATTAATAAAGAGACTACCCAAGAAAAATTTTAAGTTAAGATTGAAAACAAAAGACTGTAAGTGGTGAGATTGATTTGGATTGAACTTAGTGTGTTATCCAGTTTCTAATTTCTTTTTTTTCATGGATGGAACTTTTTCAGGGGCTCCCTATTTTTTAAACTGAATGGATTAATTCTTCTTCTTTTTTTCACTTTTGCTTATATCTATGGATTAAAATTCTCCTTTTTTAAATAATGCTTGATTTGATTGTTTGAATTGTTTTTGATCTCCATTTAAGTGTTTTTTTTCTTTTTTAAGGTTGGAATATAAAGAAGAAAATAAGAATAACTTAAGAGAGTTTTAACAACAGGAGGAAAAGCAGTTACTTCTTTCTCTTTGATCACTTGAGATTCAAGGTCCTTTCAGCTTGTTTACAGACAGTGATAGTAGGAAGAGCACAAGTTGTTTATACAGGTGCCTTTTGGAAGTTGCATCACTAGCTGTTGGAGGGAAGACAACATCTTGACTTGAAAGATAATAAATGAATGAACCTAAATGAACCTGTTTGAAGTTTATTAAAATAGCCTTGAAGCCTATAGTGGCAGTATCTGCAAAATTGAAAGAATGGCCCAGCAGGAAAAAGAAACTGTAACATTGGAAATGATTATGTTTGAAATTCAAAATCTATTAGTTGTGACAGAGAGAAATGAAAAGAGATTGGAGAATGTGGAATACAGAAAAACCTGATGGAGAAACTGAGGATGTTTACCAAATGAAGAAAGTGGAGGACAGAGTTCAAAAGATGGAAGAAAAAAAATGAGTAAAGAGATAAGAAAACTGTGGATTCTGACAACAAAGTGAATGTGGTTGGCAATGGCAACAGCAGAATATGGAAAGGGGAGATGGATGGATTGGAACTCTACCCCAGACTTCAAAGCACAGAAGAAAAGAGAGAAGGAGGGAAATCTTGATAGAAGCACTAGTGATAACTAAAGATAAGCTGATGGAAAGAGCAGAAGTTGGGTTTCAAGCTTTTGTGAGATACGAAAGGAACAGCATGTTGCCAAGGGAGGTTTATACAAGATTTATTAAGAAATTAATCAGAATATTAATGCTACAAATGACAAGAGATATAAGACCGTGCTATTACTGGAGGGATACAGGTTGATGCAATGAAAATGTATAATAAAAACTAAGCTAAATTTAGCTTACGAGTGGTATGTATAAAATGAAGCGACAATAGCTATAGTTAAATAATGATTAATAATGATAACAATACATATAGATATATTAGTTTGATAATATGAAATTTTATATAAACAACATATGGAGATTATGAGAGGAGGTTCAAAAGCTTCATCTAGAATATGTTATAAAGATGTATTGTGATTGGATGACCTTAGGATGATTTAATGGAATTTTATCATATAATCCTATTCTAGATTTTGAATATTATATATAAAAGGACGTAAAAACAATTATAGTCAAATTAAGGTTGAGATATAATAATTGTGAGATACATGAATATAGGTGAATTTAAAATATGCGATTTGATATGAAGAGCAGGTGGTGACTATGGAAGAGATGCATGGAAATACTGTAACCAACTGAGTCACTTTCTACAATTTGTAATGGAAGATGGGGTTGTTGTTTTTTACGTTTGTTTGTCCTTGTTTAAAAAACAAATAAAAAGAGAAAGTGGAGTTTAGGTGAGACTCGGCATCCATTACAGGTCCCTGAGGCTATGAACACTGCTGTCTGCTGAGGCTATGAGCACCCTCTCTCTTCGTTGGGTTTTGGCACTTTTACTTTCAAGTTACCTGCAGACTTCTTGTAGGAAGCCCCCCCCCAAACACACACACACACACACACACACACACAATATATATGTTGGAAGCAGTTAGCTTCCTCCCATAATTGGGGCTTACCAGGGGTTGTGACACTAATATATACCTTCTTCCCTGGCTTCAGCTGATAAGGAGGAGACCTGTGGCTTGATGGCTAAGACGTTTGCCTAAGATGCAATACAGCACAGGTTCGAATCCCAGTAAGGGTGTGGCTAGCTGATGAGAGCTAAATAGCTTGAAATAGATCTATACTAGTCTCCCTTTATTTATTTATCAGCACAAATAAACACACACACACACACACACACACACACACACACACACACACACATATATATATATATATATAATATTTGTTATATTTGTGCTGATAAATAAATAAAGGGAGACTAGTATAGATCTATTTCAAGCTATTTAGCTCTCATCAGGTAGCCATACCCTTGCTGGGATTATGCAAACATCATTTTTTGCTAAAATGAACCCTGGAGTTAAAAAAAATATAAAAAGTTCATTGAATGCAATAAAGCTTTTCACATTTTATATGCCTATAATAGATCAGAGCTGGTTTTAATCAGATCAGAAGATGAAATCATACCTTCCAGCTAAGAGAGGACAAACTCAACTTGCTTCTTAAACTATCAGGGACAATATATTACTATTCTGTCCTAGGTTCCCCCAAAGCAGATTCCTGGTCCTGACAAAACCCCTTTTATTAAATGAATGTGAATTCCTCTCATCCTCATTCAGCAAAGGCCTGGTAAACAGTCTTTCAAAGGTGAAGTTATGACCACAGACCTTATCTAGCTTGGAAAGCTGCCATGTAAATATTTTCCAAGTGCTGTGCAAGGAAAGACTTGGCACAGAGTCTCTGAGATTCATGGACAGATCTTCACACTCCTGAAATGAATGAATGAATGAACAAACAAATTGTTTCCTGCAAAAGCCCACTCCCCTTTCGTTCCTCTTTTATTTCCTATGGGAGGGGCTATTCACCGTCCACCTGTGGCTTTTCTCTCAAGTCGACCCTGATTTCTTAGCTGTTCTTTTCTTCTGGCAGTTCTGCGCATGCTCACACTGGAAACAGGCTCCAGCTATTTCTCTGCCTCATTGAGGGCTAGCTCCAAAGACAGTTGAGAACTGCCAGACAGCCTTGGCCCCATCTCTGCCTCCAATGCAGAGCCCTCGTGCGAGCCTTCCCAGGCCTCCAGGACTGGACCATGTTCCTTCCTAACCTCCTCACTGTCCGACTCTGCTGCCAGCTCTGCTGGCCGCTGCGGGCCACAACAATTACATCTTTCACAAACGCCAGTGCTCTCAACATGTGATGACAACACACACAATTCTCTCTGTAGAGGACCAATACTCTGTAGTTTAATCACTGCATGCAGGACTACTGTCTTTCAAATAAATCCCCAATGACAAATTATTTTGGTGAGGAGCCGAGGTGGCGCAGTGGTTAGGGTGCAGTACTGCAGGCCACTTTAGCTGACTGTGATCTGCAGTTCAGCGGTTCAAATCTCACCGGCTCAAGGTCGACTCAGCTTCCATCCTTCTGAGGTAGGTGAAATGAGGTCCCGGACTGTAGGGGCAAGTTGCTGACTCAATTTGCTAAAAAAAATTGTAATCCGCTTAGAGAGGGCTGAAAGCCCTATGAAGCGGTATATAAGTCAAATAAATAAATAAATAAATAAATATTTGAATTGGTGTAAACGACATTTAGTAAAGCAATTCCACAATTACTCAAATGCAGCCTTAAGATTAAAGGTTGAACTTCAGAGGGTATAAAAACAAAAGTTTGGTCTGACAATAGCCAACAACCGGTTGAAGAATAAATTATTCACCACAGTTTGGTCACATGCCTTCTGTACTCATTTTCGATCCATATTTCTGTACCTTTTTTTTGTAATAGTTTTCTTTGAGTTATCAGCAGGTCAAAACAACCTCATTAAAGATGCAAATCAGGATGATAGCTCATCAATAGGTAACAGGCCCACAAGGAAAGGAAGGTAGAAAATGGTTTACATTCCTCCCAGGATAGTTTGCAACTATTTTACATCTTTTCTACTCCCCAAACCTAGGAGAACCTTAGAGAAATAAGATTTGATGGGTTTCTAAAATATTCTACCCAGGGCTGGATTTAGATGAAAAGAGGCCCTAGGCTATTCCACTAATGAGGCCCTTTTACCTCCCATTTTTAAGTTTGTAAATTACATGAGGGACAATTAAATACATCATTACTGTGATATATATCAATATATACCAATATATATAGCTGGCCTCCCGACGGAGGGTGGCTCTGCTCTGCGGCAAAGGCAGTGAGGCCAGCCGCCTCCCCTGCTGCGTTCAGCTGCCCGGCTCGGCCCCTTCGCCCTCACCTGCCTGGCCGCTGGTGGGCTCCGCGTCGACGGGGCGGCTACTGGGACCGGCCGCGCCTCTCGCCCGACCGCCGGTGCCGGGAACTGGCCGGGCTCCCCAACTGCCGCGGCGCTGGAACGATCTTAACCAATACATTTTTATGTTTGTTTATTAGTCATATGCGTAGAATTTCTCCTTATTTTCGGTTCAGTGTTTTAGTGTTCACTGTTTTTAGAATAGTGTAATTTTAATTTTGCTAACAATTTGAATGTAAGCCCCTCTTGATCTTGAGGCCCTAGGCTGAAGCCTAGTTAGCCTATAGGAAAATCCGGCCCTGATTCTACCTAGTGAATGTACTGTACCTGCCCTTGCAGACTAGGAAAAAAAGAAAACGCTGGCCATATTTTACTCCGCTGTACCTTTGAAAAAGATTATTGCACAAAAGTATATCGCATCTTTTCTGTTGCAATTTCCAGGTTAGTCCAAGCAATTTTCCGATTCTCTATTGCTATCAGACCAAAATGACTCCATCACATATAATACTGCAAAATTGTGTGTGATAGCATGTAGAGTCTGGCATGAGATTAGAGTCATTAGAATCAAAATGATCGGAGCAGCATAAAAGCATTCATGCTAAATAAATACATAGAAACAAGATAACATATACGTAGGACACTTTTGTGAATGGCCATTTGACTATTAGCCAATTCCAATTTAACTTTTATCTTGTCAGTCTTGGAGTGGTTTGAGAGTGTCAGTGAAAATTGATGTGCTCATGCCTGGTCGTATCGTGGTATTCTCTAACATCTGATTTTTTTGTTTTATATGATTATGAGGCTTTATACGTGTGCATTTTATTAAAGGTTTTCTACATGAATAAAAATAACATGAAAAATAGAAAATTAAGAGAAAAGATATAATATAATAGAATTCTTTATTGGCCAAGTATGATTGGACACACAAGGAATTTGTCTTTGGTGCATATGATTTTATGTGTACATAAAAAACAAGATATATTCATCAAGAATCATAAGGTACAGCACTTAATGATAGTCATAGGGTACAAATACGCAATCAGGAAACAATATCAATATAAATGTAAGGATCAAGCAACAAAGTTACAGTCACACAGTCATAAGTGGAAGGAGATGGGTGATAGGTACGATGAGAAGAATAATAGTAATAGCCCTTCATGGTATTCGACCTGGGTACTTGAGAGACCGCCTGCTGCCAATTACCTCCCAAAGACCCATTAGATCACACAGGGTCGGCCTCCTCCGGGTTCCGTCTACCAGCCAATGCCACCTGGCTACTACCCGGGGGAGGGCCTTCTCTGTGGCAGCTCCGGCCCTCTGGAATGAACTCCCCGCAGAGATTCGGACCCTCACCTCTCTCCAAGCCTTCCGAAAAGCCGTCAAAACCTGACTTTGCCGGCAGGCCTGGGGTTGATGAGTTCCCCTCCCCACTCGACTTGTGTGGTTGTATGATTCTTGGCTATTTTAACTACTTGTATTGTGTTCTATGTTTCCCCTTTTCCCCTTTTGAGTTGTTCGCCACCCTGAGTCCCTCCCGGAGAAGGGCGGCATACAAATAAAATAAATCTAAAATCTAATCTAATCTAATCTAAATCTAGTAATGCAGCCTTAGTAAACAGTTTGACAGTGATGAGGGAATTATTTGTTTAGCAGAATGATGGAGTTCGGGGCAAAAAACTGTTTTTGTGTCTAGCTGTCTTGGTATGCAGTGCTCTATAGCGTCGTTTTGAGGGTAGGAGTTGAAACAGTTTTTGTCCAGGATGCGAGGGGTCTGTAAATATTTTCACAGCCTTCTTTTTGACTTGTGCAGTATATAGTTTTGTGGATCGGCGGAAGAACGAGACAGGAGCCAGGACTGACAGAACGAGACGATTTATTCTTGGTAACTATTTACAGGTGATTCAGCACCTTCCCTGCTTGACAGCTACTTATATGGAGCTGTCAAGCAGGGATGGCCAATGAGCGCGCCCCTAGCGGCCTGCGCTCAGCCAAGCCACGCCTTAGCCAATCAGGGCGTGGCTTGGCTTGTTGCTAGCTGCTAGGTCATAAGTCGAGGAGTTTCCAGGTCCTCAACATACAGTTCCTCAATGGAAGACAGGTTGGTAGAGATTGTTTTTTCTGATTATCCTCGGAAGTCTGTTTCTGTCTTGTTGGGTTGCAGAACCAAACCAGATAAGAAAAAGAGGAGTGAAGTAAACAAAAAATAAACCTATATTAGAAAAAAGAAATGGCTTGCTATTTTTAGAGCAGCTATTTCCCCTCATCCTCACTTTCGAATTTCATGTTTCCCCTCTTCCCACATTCAACCCCTTTCAATTAGCAAAAAAACAAAAATCACTCACGTCGTTTTAACCATTTTCAGCAAAAAGTTTATCAAGGGTTTTTAATCTTTTATAAAACTCTGAACTACAGATAGTCCTTGACATATGATCAGTTGCTTGGCAACCATTTGCAGTTAAAATGAACCTCCCCAAAAATATGTAAAATCTGGATTCAAAGTTCTGAAGCTGTCATTTACTTCATGGTCATGGAATTGCATTTTGGGTGTTTAATAACCAGTCCACATTTATAACCATTTGCAGTGTCTCCTAGTCATGTCAATGACGTGCGGTGAGGTTGATACCTGGTGAGGCTCAGCAGGGCAGCGGTCGGCCTCGGCGGGGGGGGGGGATTTGCATCACAGGAGCAACCAAGCGCCCGGGTCTGCAGCAAAGGCGCTTGGTGGCTCCCATGATGCAAAGTGCCCCGCTGGCCCCCCACTGTCCCGGCCTGCGTCCGCTGCTTCTCCAAGCCGCGTAAAGAGGCTGCATAATGGAGAGAAATCGCCCCGGAGTGGCCTGTCGGGCTCAGCGGGTCGATATCCTATTATCGAGCTGTGCATATCTCTTTCAACCACCTTGCAAACGCCAGCCTAACATCTAAATTATAGGGCCCAAATTTGGATAATTACTCGATTAAAACCTATTACACTTATTAGGGTGGACTATCGACCGGGTCTGGGCATTCGACCCGGTCGCCAGATTGCTTCGCTTGCGCGCCCCGCTCTCCCAGCCGCCCCTTCCTAGCCCCCGCTGCCCCCGGCGCCCCCTCCCCGGCCCAAGGCAGCCCGGCTACCCCCGGGAGAAGCAACTTTCTCCAGGCGAAAGCCCCCAGCATCCAGCGAGCGTCCTCCAGCCGGTCCCGCCTCGCTCTGATCTCGCCTGTCCCGGGTTTACGTGCCCAAAGCTAGGTTGGATTCTTCCCTCCTCTGAAAACTTCCCCGCCAAGTGCCCAAGTCTGAAGCAAAGAGGCAGCCTCCTCCTTCTCGCCCACTCCTCTCTCCTCTGAAGCACGCCCCGCCCAGCGTAAGCGTGCTCAAGAAGACACGATTGGCTGCTTCCAAATCAGGAGGCGGGAGAATTAGTGCCTCTTTTCCATCTGAACTTCTTTGCCTTTTAACTCTTTATTAACTTTTAGAAGGCGAAAAATTCCTTATGGAAAAGAGGCCCCGAGTTCTCTCGCCTCCTGCTTTGGTTAACACTAAGCAGACACCAAGCCACTGTGAGCTGGAATCTGGTAGCAACTATCTTGGCTTTAATTATTTTTAAAAAAATATTTAAATTTCTTTCTTTTTCCTGAGGAGACTGGTGAGGCTCCGCCTCCCTTGCCTCTAGTGACTGCACGTCCCTGAGTCATGTGACTGCGATTTATGATGTTTGCAGAGAATTGAGTTCACTTAATGACCACAGTGTTTGCTTAATGACCACTGCATTGCAAAAAATGTCATAAAATGAGGTCATTTGTGCAGGTGCCTCTACTTACAACCATTATGACATAGGAGAGAAATTTGTGCTCCATTACAGTTGTAAGTCAAGGACCACTTACGTTTTACCCTTGATCAAATAAATCTATTTTGTATTTTTTTCTTGCAACCAATCTTCTAATAGATGATTGTTTGGACAGAATTAAGTTGAAGTATTGCTGTATAACTTAATGTCATGTCATTTTCTTGATAGAATGCATAGGTGTATTTCTTGAAACATTTCCAACAGGTGAAAGCAATAGCCAAAAGATAGCCTGTCTTTATTTCCTCCTCTTTTCCCTTTCTCTATGTTCCTAACACATTAGTCCCATTTGCCACATACTGAATAGAATAGAATAACAGAGTTGGAAAGGACCTTGGAGGTCTTCTATTCTGACCCCCTGCTTAGGAAGGAAACCCTACACCACTTCAGACAAATGGTTATCCAACATCTTCTTAAAAACTTCCAGTGTTGGAGCATTCACAATTTCTGGAGGCAAGTTGTTCCATTGATTAATTGTACTCACTGTCAGGAAATTTCTCCTTAGTCCTAAGTTTCTTCTTTCCTTGATTAGTTTCCACCCATTGCTTCTTGTCCTACCTTCAGGTGCTTTGGAGAGTAGCTTGAGTCCCTCTTCTTTGTGGCAGCCCCTGAGATATTGGAACACTGCTATCATATGATTCCACCACAAAACCGTGTTCGACTAAAGGGCGCTAGACTAAACCGCGTAGCTGACGTCATCACAGCGCGACAACAGCGCGGAGAAAAAAGCACGCTGTGTACGCTAAACCTAAAATTACCCCCTAAACCTAAACCTAACCCCCCTAAACCTAATCCTAAACCTAACCCTAAACCTAACCCTTAACCTAACCCTAAACCTAACCCTAAACTAACCCTTAACCTAACGCTAAACCTAATCCTAACCCTTAACCTAACCCTAAACCTAACCCTAACCCTTAACCTAACCCTAAACCTAACCCTAAGCCTTAACCTAACCCTAAACCTAACCCTAAACCTAACCCTTACTTTAACTTGAATCGGCTTGCTTTCAAAGCGCTATTTAAAGCACCCTTCTTTCTCCGCGCTGGCTGTTGTCGCCCTGTTGATGACGTCAGCGACGCGGTTTCATCGGGCGCGCTTTAGTCGAGCGCGGTTTTGTCATACCACGCTATCATATTACCCCTAGTCCTTCTTTCTATTAAATTAGATATACCCAGTTCCTGCAACCGTTCTTCATATGCTTTAGCCTCCAGTCCCCTAATCATCTTTGTTACTCTTCTCTGCACTCTTTCTAGAGTCTCCACATCTTTTTTACATTGTGACAACCAAAAATGGATGCAGTATTCCAAGTGTGACTTTACCAAGGCATTACAAAGTGGTATTAACACTTCACGTGATCTTGATTCTATCCCTCTGTTTATGCAGCCTGGAACTGTGTTGGCTTTTTTGGCTGCTGCATTGCTGGCTCATATTTAAATGGTTGTCCATTAGGACTCCAAGATCCCTCTCACAGTTACTACTGTTGAGCAAGGTACCACATATACTCTACCTGTGCATTTGTTTTTCTGCAATCTATATTGCAATCTATACTCTTTAACAAGCGCATTTGACTATTTTGTTTAGAAACATCTCCCAATTATTTCACTCGTAAGAACGAAATAATCCTCTTTCCCATGAAGTCATGTGCTATTTATTTATTTAATGTGTTTAATTAGTTTGAAAATACTTTAAAATCAGCAAAATCTGGATTCAGCCAAACTCTTTGTCCATTTAAAATTTTCATAGTCCAAACTCTTAGCAAGTTTTATTTTCTTTTCCCTAGATTATTTTTAATTTTCCTTGTGCTTATTTAGGATTTAGGATTTAGGATTTTACTTAATTTATATGCCGCCCTTTTCCCTGAGGGGACTCAGGGCGGCTCACAATCCAGGGGGAGGGAAGAACAAAACAAAATACACACATGAAGACATTACATCATTAAAAAGCGCAACAGTCATACTATTCGGGTGGGTTAAAGTCTTTAGCCCCAGGCCTGTCGGGACAGCCAGGTTTTAAGGGCTATGCGGA
The DNA here is from genome assembly GCF_009769535.1 of Thamnophis elegans. NCBI lineage: Eukaryota > Metazoa > Chordata > Lepidosauria > Squamata > Natricidae > Thamnophis > Thamnophis elegans. Next base: position 39,262,627 of record NC_045555.1, read on the forward strand.
AGGTCTGGAGGGTGGTGAGGGTACGAATCTCCACGGGGAGTTCATTCCATAGGGTCAGAGCAGCCACCGAGAAGGCTCTCCTCCGGGTAGTTGCCAGTCGACATTGACCGGCAGATGGGATTCGAAATGGGATTCCATTTCCAGTCATGCCCCTATAGATTGTAGGAATACTTACCGAGCAGTCGAATTGCTTTGCTGCTCTGAAGATCTCTGTAACTTTTACATACTGATAATGCAAATATGGAGTTTAGGTGTCCATTACTGTTCGCTGAAGGTATGAGCACCATGTCTCTTCCTTGCCTTTGGCACTTTTACTTTCAAGTTATCTGCAGTTTCCTTGCAGGGTGGTGCCTTCCAAAGCACATATGCACAATCTCTTCCATTTCTCCTTATTCAGAGAAGCCCTGCCAGTCTGCACTCATTGTTTGGTTATGGTTCTTCATTCAGTATTGCTCCAGCTCCTCACAGATGAATTAGTCAGCCATTTTCTCCACTCGGAAGCCTCACTTGCTATGGTTAAGAATTTTATTTCTCTGGCCTTTGGCTGTAATAATAAAAGTTAATTTGATTTTAAAATAAGTTATAGACATAACTTTCAGAGGACTGGGGAATGAAGCTCACCACATCTGTTAGGATTAAACTTGAGCTATTCCAATTTTTGAGGGCTTGGATATCGCTAGTAAATGTGTCTCAAATTCCCTGTTACAATTGGAAAAAGCTAGTCTTCTTTTTTTCAAAAAATGCCCAAGGCAATTTAAACAATTTGCATTCTCTCTTTTCTTCCCTTTGTAATATTTGTATTTCTATTTATATTTGGTTTATTTGTATGCCGCCCTTCTCCAGGAGGGACTCAGGGCGGCGAACAACTCAGGGGGGAAAGGGAACATAAACAACAGTACACATAATTAAAATACACGAAAATCACACAGCCATACCAGTCGAGAGGGGAGGGGAACTCATCAACCCCAGGCCTGCTGGCACAGCCAGGCTTTGACGGCTTTCCAGAAGGCCTGGAGAGAGGTGAGGGACCGGATCTCCGTGGGGAGTTCATTCCAAAGGGCCAGAGCTGCACCAGAGAAGGCCCTCCCCCGGGTAGTAGCCAGATGGCATTGGCTGGTGGACGGAACCCGGAGGAGGCCGACCCTGTGTGATCTGACGGGTCTTTGGGAGGTAATTGGCAGCAGGCGGTCTCTCAAGTACCCAGGTCCAATACCATGAAGGGCTTTATAAGTTACGACTAGCACTTTGAAGCGTATCCGTAGACCGATTGGTAGCCAGTGCAGCTCGCGGAGGATAGGTGTAACGTGGGTGTACCGAGGTGCACCCACAATCGCTCGCGTGGCTGCATTCTGGACGAGTTGAAGTCTCCGAATACTCTTCAAAGGCTGCCCCATGTAGAGCGCATTGCAGTAGTATATAATATATATAATAATTCCTCTTCCTCCTCCTCCCAAATTTCCTTTTTTAAAAAAACTTTGGTTAAAGCTTTGGTCTTCTTTTCACTATTGTTTTCTTCTCTTCCCAATATTGCAGCCATATTTAAGACAGTTCCTTCTTACACTGTTGCATAAATATTTAAATTTCCCCACTCCTAGGCTTGTAGTTCTCAGCTTAATTTTCCAACTGAAGAAGCAGAGAAGGATTGTCATTTCCTAGGAATGCAAAACATCTCTACTCTGCAACGAATAAAGCACTTGCTTTATTAGTTCACAGCGCTTTTTAGGGGACATATTTTAAATGACTTTTAGGCAACTGCCTCCAGAGGCAAAAGACAGGAGGATATTACTAGAAACAGAAGAGCTGGAATCAGAAGAGAACAGACCCCCCCCCCTTCCACCATCTCTAAAGCATAGATATATATTATTCATTGGAGCCAGATTGGGACAAAAGGTCTCAGTGAAGTTACAGAAATGCTCAGACAAGATGTAAATTATATACAGTACCTCTGGAACATCAATTTTGAAATTATGAACAGTGTTTATACAGAAGGGATAATGAATATTCTCTTGCCTTTTTAAAAATTGCAACAGGGAGAGGTTTGGAGATTGCCAGGAGAAAACTTTTAGGTTGCTGTCAGTGTGAGGAGCCTCATTTTTCACACTCATACAATTCACCTGGGGCCAAAATATATTTTAAAAATGGCTAAGAGTGGATCTTTAAAACCAAGATCTTCCAAGGTAGAAGAGATTCCATGGTCCAAATGAAGCCTCTTCCTCTAGAAATTCCAGTATCCCTTCTGAAAGGTTAATTATTCCATGATTCCATTGTTCCACTAGAAGTTCTGAGTATGGTCATCTCAGTCCAATTCTTCACAATCCTGTCACTGAACAAAGTAAGGTGTAACCACTGGAAGAAGATTGTGAAAGGTGCAGAAGAATGGAAGAAGTTTCTTTGATGAGAAATTAAACATTTTCAAAAAAAAAAAACAAGAAAGTCCAACCATGGTTGGGGCAACCATGATCTAAATCAGGGCTGTCAAACTTTTGGTCCATGGGCCAGATGCATCACACGCTGGTCACACTCATGCCTGGTTTAGCAAAGGGGAAAAATGTCCTGATACATCACGTGATGCCACTGTGATGATGTGACTTTGGCACCCATGATCTAGATGATTGAGAATCTTCATAAACATTGTGGAAGATGGCTAGATGAAAGAACAGTTCCACCACAAATCCGCGAAGCCCTTATCCGCGGAGACATAAGCGCAAAGACTAATTCGCGCCGTTCTAAGCGCTAAGGAAAAACGCGACCCTACCGCAATGACATAATCGCAGAGAGCAAATTCGTGCATTCCCAAGCACTCAGTACCCTAAACCTAACCCTAAACCTAACCCTAAACCTAACCCTAAACCTAACCCTAAACCTAATGCTAAACCTAACGCTAACGCTAACGCTAACGCTAACCCTAACCCTAACCCTAACCCTAAACCTAAACCTAAACCTAAACCTAACCCTAAACCTAACCCTAAACCTAACCCTAAACCTAACCCTAAAACAAACCCCTAAACCTAATCCTAACCCTTACCTTAATTGAAGTCGGCTTTCTGCCGCGGCGCCGTTTTAAAGCGCACTTCTGTTGCCGTGCTGTCGTTGCGGTGGTGATGACGCGTGGTGATGACGTCGCGGCTTTAGCGCCGCGATTTTATCACCGCGATTTTGATGAGCGCGGTTTTGTTGTGCCACGTGAAAGAACTACATGACAGATGATGCATCCTACAGCCCATTAATGTAGCCTGTCGGCTTCAAGTGTGATGGAAGATATTATTGTCTTATTGGTATAAAAGAAAGCTGTCTTCTGTGTTTGGCATCAGGTAGTTCTTCAGTGTACATGACACTTTGTTATTGCCTGCAAAAAAACCAAGTTGAATATCAGAAATCAAAATGTCATGCCCCCACCGGAGTCTGAATCCAGGGGGAAGAGGAACAGCTGATGGAGAGCAGGAGAGTGGCTCCGTTAGCTGTGGAGGAAACTGGGGAAGGTCAGGCTGGGCATAGCAGGGGCGAGGGGATTCAGATGAAGTCCAAGGCCCACCCCCTCCTCATCCTAGGGCATGCAGGAACGAATGGGGAAGAGAGCAACACGGGTTGCATGGCTTACAAGGGAGGAAAGCACACCCCCCACCGCCGATTCCCTTCACAAGGCACACTTGGGGATGGAGTTTAAAGGAGAGTCAAATGGGAATGGCAGTTGTCAGGAACAAACGCTGAGTTCATCTGGTGTTAACTGCTTATCTGAGTTCCTGCCATCCTCCAACTGGTTTGATTTACTGCCATACTACTTCACTTCTGGAACTCCTTATCTTGCTTGCCCTGCCGGATTTTCAGCCAAAAGCTGTTATGGGTTTGTGGAAGAGATTTTCTCCAGGCCAGAGAGTTGAAAGGGACATTGGGGGCACAGTTGGTGTTAATAAAGGGACTCATACCAATTCTCTGGCTGTGTTGCCTTTGTGCCACACCCCGCGTCATCACAAAAACTCTTGGTTGGTCTCTACATATTATTATTTAGATATAACTGAATGTGAAGCTGAGTTTCAAAAAGAAAAGAATCTACAACTGAACCTGATGTTGGGCAGACATAAGAGAGGGACTGGGATGGGGAATGCATTTAAGGTTTTAAAGAAAACAGAGAGGTCCTGGTTTCCCAACTCATTGTAGCTTATTCTGTCAGCTGTTATGTATGTTACTTTTAAAAGTTTAGCACTTTTCTGAACAAGTTCTAAGTTTGTGTTTAAAGTTAGCCTGACAAATATGCTGTGTTTATATAATGCAAGACAAATATGCAACGTATTTTTGGTTTAGCCCAAATACGAAGGGCTAAAAATGGGAATTTTTAGGTAAAACCCAAAGAGAGGGTTATTCTGTTTGAAATGCAGCTCCAGTATATCCTTCTGGTAGTCCAGACAATGTCCCCAAATATGTCATAAGAGTGCTGAAAATGTAGAGACACAGGGATCCTATTGTCATATGTGGTGGACCTGTCCATTGGCAAAAAGATGTTGGGCAAAAATAAAAAGGTGGATAGAAGAGATGCTAACACAACAACTAGATCTAAAACCAGAATTATTCTTATTAGATTATTTTTCAGACTATAAGATGCACTGGTGTATAAGACACACCAAGATTTCAAAGAGGTAAGTAAGAAAAGAAAGTTTTTGTCCTGCCCGGCCCCCAGGAGCACTCTGCAGACTTCAGAAGGGCTGGAGGAAGGCAAAAATGCCACCATTTTTTTTGAAAAACAAGCAAAAAAGGTCCTTTTTTTTGCAAAAAAAGAGGACATTTTTGCCTGCCTCCAAGCCCTGCTGAAGCCCGCAGGGGACTGGGGGCTGGGGGAAGGCAAAAACGCCTCATGTTTTTGCAAAAATGGACTGTTTTTTGCAAAAACCTGGAGGGTGGGGCTTCAGGAGGTCAAAAATGGCTGTATTAAGTGTATATGATGCACTAACATTTCCACGCTCTTTTAGGGGGGAAAGGTGTGTCTTATACTCCAAAAAATACCATAGGTATATGTTCTGACCCCCCTCCTTGCTTGTTCACAAACAACAGCCAGACAGAACTTCAAAGGAAATATCTTTATCAGTCCCGGCTCAAGCTGGCTGCGAGCCCAAAATAAACATAGATAAAGTCTCTGGCAAAAAGTTACACAGCAAAAGCAAAAACAAAACTCTTACAGCAAACCAGGTTTACAGAAAGCAAATCACTTATCCAAGTGCCTCTTTGAATCATGAACAGGAACGGAACTGAACTCACGAACAAATGAACGACGTTGACTTCTGCAACTAAGGCATGGCACCATCAGTCTTTTATCCACAGGAGGCGAGCCTTAACGAGCCCCAGCTGCTTGTTATCTTCTCCCGGGAGCATCCTGAAACCACTCACTGATAGCAGCTCCAAAGGCTCCTACTGAGCCACAACAGGTATACTACCAGGGAAATACAATAAAAGAATCATATACTTACACTTAATGTTACATTTAATAACAGCAGCTAGGATTACATATGCACAAAATTGAAAAAAAAAAAGGAAGTATACCTACAGATGAAATGGTAATAAAGAAAATATTAGAATGTGCCGAACTGGACAGGTTAACAATGGAACTTAAAGATAAAGAGGAAACAAGAGTATTACTCGACATGGGACTTACTGTATAAATGGCTAGATAACAGGTGCAGAGATTAGAAATTTAATAATGAAAGAAGATCAACAAACTAGGAATAAATACAGAATGTGTGTGTGTGTGTGTGTATGTGTGTGTGTATGTGTATGTATATATATGTATATGTATATGTATATGTATATGTATATGTATATGTATATGTATATGTATATGTATATGTATATGTATATGTATATCAGAGGTGGGTTCCTACCAGTTTGCACCAGTTCAGTAGAACCGGTTCATCAAATCTACCGAACAGGTTAGAAGAGGTTCCACCAGAAAGCAGGCCACACCTACAGAAGAGGTTCCAAAATTTTTTGAAACCCACCACTGACACACACACACACACACACACACACACACACACACACACACAGGGGGGGCAGACAGACAGACAGACAGACTCACACAGACAAAGAGAAAGAAAAAGAAAGGAAGAAAGAAAGAAAGAAAAAAAGAAAAAGTGAGAGAGAGATGAAAGAAAAAAAGGAAAAAGGGACAGAGAGACAAAAGGAAGGAGAGAGAGAGGGGGGACACATGGCCAGCAAGCCACTCCCACCAGGTCACATGGCCGGCAAGCCACTCCCACAAAGGAGGCCACACCCACAAAGTAGTTTCAAAAAATTTTTGAAACCCACCACTGATGTATATGTATATGTATATGACTATGGATTAAAATGTATAGAATGTGAAACATACAGAGCGTTATTATACAACTATACAACATCATATATTTAAAAGAGATTATGCTGTATGACCATCAGAATAATGGATATGATCAGGGTGTATAATACTATGTATCAAGGGTGGGTTTCTACTGGTTTGGACTGGTTCGGCTGAACTGGTAAATAATTTGGTGGGTTGGGTTGTTGGAACCATTGACACCATCTTTACTGTAAGTTTACATTAAACAGAGTCTTACAAGAGTAAACCGTATTTCTCCCTCTTCTCTTTATACTCAACATAAAAATAGGGAAGATCTCTTCTGAAATGCTTCCTATGCTTTTCACTCACCTGCAGACAGAAATGCCTCTCATCAGGCTGCTGCCTAAGCTGCAGGTCTTGCTCTTGTCTCCCAAGGTCATTTTTGCATACCATCCTAATATGATGAGCTCTGGTGGTGCAGTGGTTAGAGTGCAGTATTACAGGCTACTTCTGCTGACTGCCGGCTGCCTGCAATTTGGCAATTTGAATCTCACCAGGCTCAAAGTTGACTTCGCCGTCCATCCTTCCAAGGTCAGTAAAATGGGGACCCAGATTGTTGGGGGCGATATGCTGACTCTGTAAACCACTTAGAGAGGGCTGTAAAGCACTACAAAGTGGTATATAAGACTAAGTGTTATTGCTATACTATGATCATATTGCTGTGATCATTCAGCTATCTCAGAATGGTTTCCAGATTCACTGGCAACAGTCCCGATGAAAATAATATTCTGAGGGCCTCTCTGATCCTGTCATAAAAAGGTTTATGGAACAGCTATGGTATGCAAATTTATGTGTAGAAGATATGGCAGAACTTGGGGCTTGAGTGAAAAAAGGGGATCAGCCTGGAATCCCTACATAGCCACAAAAGAACCAAATCCAACCTGCCTCCCTTGAGAGATGTTGACACTCATCTAATTCTAAACCAGGGGTCCTCAAACTTTTTAAACAGGGGGACAATTCACAGTCTCTCAGACTGTTGGCGGTGTCTGGACCAGCTGGGTGGGTGTGGCTAGGTGGTCATGTGATTGGGTAGGCATGGCTAGGTCATGTGACTGGGTGGACATAGCCAATTTAGCAGTCCAAACAATGCACACAAACTTTAATTTGTTTTGCTCCTGAGGGTAGAAAGCAAGTTAGTGAAGGGATGTGGCTGCCCTGCATTGTGTATAAGGGATTTCTGTTTGTGTGTGTGTTTCTCTCTCTCGCTCTCATTCTCCTTCCCTCTCTATCTCTTTCTGGAGGCCGGGGAGGAAAAGAAAATGGGCACGTTTTGGCCACCCTGCCCTCCAGAAGGCAGGTGGAGTCTGGCAGGTAGGCAGGAGAACATAGTTGGGGCAAATTTGTGATCCCCATGGGCCGGATTAATGGCTTTGGTAGGCCATATCCGGCCCCCGGGCTGTAGTTTGAGGATCCCTGCTCTAAACAGTGCTAACCATTAGTTGAGAATATTTTTGTGCATAGGCTTTTAGCAATAAATCAGTTTAACTGAACTTTCTCATGTGGACCTGGTCTTTGGCACCTGATAGTCTGCTTATTTAAACAATTTTTCTTCTGGTTCTGAATCAGAGTTAATTGTGCAAGTCAACAAGAAAACAAGAAAAGAAATCATACCATTAGCCCTGCACACAAAGCAAGAGAAATTAGATTGCACAATCATAGAAATCAGGGGTGGGTTCCTGCCAGTTCTAACCTCTTCTATAGAAGAGGTTCCACAAATCTACAGCGCCGTATAGAACCGGTTCCTGCTTCCTCCCGCTGCCCATTTACACATCATCAAGATGAAGAGCGAGAGGAGGAATTCTGGGAGTTGAAGTCCACAAGTCTTAAAGCTGTCAAGTTTGAGCACCCCTGGGTTTTTTTCTAAAGGGTTAGGGGTGCAAGGGTCTTGTAACTTGACAGCTTTAAGACTCAATGCCAGAGTTCCTAAGCCAACAATTTGGTTGCTAAGCAAGAGCGTTGTTAAGTGAATTTCACCACATTTTACAAGTTGGCCATGCCCACCCAGTCACATGGCCGGCAAGCCACTCCCACAAAGCAGGCCACACCTACAGAAGAGGTTCTAAAAAAATTTGAAACTCACCACTGATGGAAATATAATATTACAAAAAGGTGTATTGTTCAAACACTAGAGAACATGCTCCCTAACCAACTCTGATGACATGATGGCCTCAAGTACACCTATCATGGAATTTACATGATGATGTCATAATGGATGAGTCCTCATTTGCTCCCTTTGTCTCCCTTCCAGACATCCCTGGTTTCACATCTGAGCATTGTACTTGGTACAATGATCTGGGTACTTGAGAGACCGCCTGCTGCCAATTACCTCCCACAGACCCATTAGATCTCACAAGGTTGGCCTCCTCCGGGTGCCATCTACCAGCCAATGCCACCTGGCTATTACCCGGGGGAGGGCCTTCTCTGTGGCAGCTCCAGCCCTCTGGAATGAACTCCCCGCAGGGATTCGGACCCTCACCTCTCTCCAGGCCTTCCGAAAAGCCGTCAAAACCTGGCTTTGCCGGCAGGCCTGGGGGTGATGAGTTCCCTCCCCCCTTGACATGTATGGTTGTGCGACTGTGTTTACTTTTACTATTTGTATTTTGGTTTTTTATGTTCCCCTTTTCTCCCCTTGAATTGTTCGCCGCCCTGAGTCCTCCCAGAGAAGGGCTGCATACAAATAATAAAATTCAATTTGATTTGATTCGATTGTCCCTGAGAAGACACCATCCCAAGTTCCAGGGAAGAAATGACATGCATAATGCACCAAATGGTTTGCACAAAGTCAGACCCCCCTGGATGATCTGTTTATGCCACTCTCCAAAATCTTCTAAAACTCTTGGAAAGAAGTTGGGCTATTGCCTCCTTTAGGCATTCAATCTTTGTAGTGGAGTTCTGGCTGACAGGCAGCTAAGCCTGAAGACGCCATTTTTAATGATAGGGGCAATTCAATGTTCTCAATGGACTGTCAGCATTGTCCATCATCCCATGCCTAATGTGTCTGCAGTCATATGATTATCTGCAAGTCAGGAAGAATCGCAGCTCCCTCAATACTTTTAAACATAGGGCTGTGCAGAGAAACGTAGAAGGAGTTTCCACGTTTATGTTTCACTATCTCAGGGATCGTTTTAGGCTCAAACTGTTCTCTCCTCCTTTATAGTTTCGTGTTTTTGGCAGCTTCCCACAGTTAAATTGCCTATTTTAGGTGCAATGCTTTGTCTTGGGAAATGGATAATTGAATGGGAAGCATTCCAGGCAGCTAAGAAATGGCATCTGCTAGAGGAACCTGATTCAGATATCAGAAAAACCTTTACAGGATTGGTCAAGTTGTCAGCTTTCTAGTTTGGTTTACAATAGATTTTTGACCATCCTCTGTTACAATTATTAGTTTGGCTGTTTGACTCCTATTTTTTCTACTGATGAGAAAAATCCCCTCTTCCTTCTCTCCTCTCTCTTCCCCCCATCTTCCTCTCCCCAGGTTCTTTTCTTCATATCTATCCCTGCTTGTGATGATGATCATGTGGAATGAAAAACGTTGCAGAAGTCACTCGTACAAAAGGATCTCTGTCAAAGATAACATTATCAGTGGTGGGATTCTTTCTTTTTTTACTACTGGTTCTGTGGGTGTGACTTAGCAATAGCAACAGCAATAGCAGTTAGACTTATATACCGCTTCATAGGGCTTTCAGCCCTCTCTAAGCGGTTTACAGAGTCAGCATATTGCCCCCAACAATCCGGGTCCTCATTTTACCCACCTCGGAAGGATGGAAGGCTGAGTCAACCCTGAGCCGGTGAGATTTGAACAGCCGAACTGCAGTCAGCTGAAGTAGCCTGCAGTGCTGCATTTAACCACTGCGCCACCTTGGTGGGCGGGGCAGAGGAAGGATAATCCAAAATCCCTATCCCCTCCCACCTGCTTTCCAGCTGCATTCTCCTGTTCAAGGCAACAAAACAAGACCCAGCCAATCAGCTAGGACTCAAGAGGCAGTGTCAGGTGCGACTTCATTTAATAATCAGGAAAGAAACCACTCAATTCCATTTGTTTGAAATTAAGTGTACTTTTACTAATTACAAATGAATAGTAGCGAAGCTAAGCTGAATCTGGTTAATTAGACGCGAAAGCAAGAATATCATGTATAATTCAATCCCCTCCCCTTGGCACCCCAGTCCATAGTCCAATTATAATTCACCCTACTATCAGGTGGGAGATATCTTCAAAAAACATCACCAGGATGGAATGCTGGACAGTTAACCTTGGCAGGAAACTCCCTTCCTCCACATGCGCAATGAGATGGTCAGGCCAGCGTCTAGAATCTTCCTCCAGCACATAACGATTCCCTTCCCAAATACCATGCCCCCCTTCCCCGTTTCAATGGCAGCCGAAGCAGCAGCAAAGCAGAGGCTGATAGGCAGTGAATAGATGGGGAAGAGCCAGCAAGAGGTGGTATTTGCCAGTTCTCTGAACTACTCAAAATTTCCACTACCAGTTCACCAGGACCAGTCAGAGCCAGTTGAATATTATGGAAGCAACTTTAGCTAAATACTGAGAATGCATTAAAAGTACTAAAAGTGGTTGGAGAAAATGATACATAAACACATAGATTTAAAACCAGAACTTTTTTTATTGGGAATCATATTAGAAACAAACAATAAAGACTTGAAATATTTTATTGTAAATGTCTTAACAGCTGCTAGAATTGTATTTGCAAAAAAAAAATGGAAAAATGAGAAAATACCAACACAGAAGGAAACTATTCGGAAAATAATGGAATGTGCTGAAATTAGTAAACACATTTGTAATTAGAGAACAGGAGGATGAGCCATTTTATAAGGTATGGGATTTGGTTAGACAAAAAAACAATGAAATTGTTTACTTATGTATTACCAGAAAGTTATAGTTTTTTGCTATGAAATAGAGTGCTTGATCATATGATATATAAAGGAAAATAATATATTTAATGCATAAGAGTGAACACTATGCAGGGACGTGCAGTCACTAGAGGCAGGGGAGGCGTGGCCTCACCAGTCATGAGGAAAAGGAAAGAATTTTAAAGAATTTTTTAAAAATAATTAAAGCCAAGGTAGTTGCTGCCAGATTCACAGTGACTTGGAACAGTGCTTTGTGTTAACCATAGGAGGAGGCCAGAGAACTAGGGGCCTCCTGTGCATAAGCAATTTTTCGCCTTTTAAGAGTTAAGCAAGGGTTAACAAGCAAAAAATTCCTTATGCAAATGAGGCACGTATTCTCTCGCCTCCTGTAGAGGGCATTTTTAGAGGCTTTTTAGAGTTCTCTGGGAGCAACTAGCTCAGTCTGACAGAGCTCTGGCCTTTCATGAGGGGAGGGCAGGGCTGGCAGAAGCAGAGTTGAAATCGTCTCTGAAACAGCTGGAAAAGGTGCGTGTGTGGGGAGGGGGGAGGAATTCAAAAATTCAAAAGGGAGAAGAAAAAGAATGGGAAAACTTATTTTGCAAGGGGGAAAAATGCTGTCGCTTTAAATCGGAACTGAGCATGCCTGGCTGTGGAATTCTGGGAGTTGAAGTCCACAAGTCTAAAAAGTGCCTCACCAGGCCTAAAGCTGACCGCACGTCACTGACGCCTATGTATAATTGTAAGTAGTGATCGTGTTATACTGGAAAGATTTTTATATGTTAAATGGACTAATGATGATGTAATGAATAATTGATACATACATGAATTGAAATATTCAATAACTGCTTGGATTAACAATGGAAAAACTATTTCTGGAGTTGAATATGCCACACTATAAATATTGTATACTCTATGGATGATTAATATTAATGGTAACCTGAACACATAATGCTCAATGATAGTGATGTATTTAGTTATGTTTGATGGATAACCAGTGCTCTTATCTCTAATTGTAAAAACTGATGCACAAAAGCTTGTAACCAAATGACGTGCTTGACGAAATTGAGGAAAGTTTTTTGTATGTGTTGTTTTGTTTTTGTTTGTTTTAAAAATATAAAAAAATATTTATAAAAAAAGTACTAAAAGTTATTTCGACAGATAAATTACAACTTTCTCTCAAGTGCTCAAAGCCCCTTCAAAAGTCACAGCTGTGATTTCCATTGTGACAAAACGCACAGGTGCAGCGGAGGACTTTATACCTTTAACTGAGGAATGGTATACTCCCTCCTTTGGTATGGTCAGCTTCTTCTTCTAAGCACACAGCTTTGGATGGGATGGGCATGGAACAGACACAAAATATTGGAATGTACCAGTTTGCTCGAACCAGTCCAAACCAACTGTGTGTGATGTAAAGCCTTCAGTGCAGAATGCTTTCAAACAAACAAGGCTTGCATTTCTATAAGTCTCTGCTTTTTTCCAGTAACACTTTGCTATTGTTTGTTATTTTTCAATTCTCTCTGAAGTAGAATATAGTACTATCTCTAAACAGCATGGTCTAAAGATAATTAGGCTAGGATCTAAAAGAGAAAACCATCATTGCTCACCATAATACTTTACATTAGAATTTATTTCACTTACATGCAGTCAATTATGAATGTCTTAGTAAACAATGGGATTTTTAGGAAGATAATTCTAAAAAATTCTATTGGACTTGCTATTGGACTAGGTGTACATACATACATACATACATACATACATATCTACATACATACATATATACATGTGTGTATGTGTGTGTGTGTGTGTATGTATGTATGTAATATATATTTAAAGTCACAACCCCTGGTATGCCCAAATATGGGAGGAAGTTCACTGCTTCCATTCTCTGTCCATCGGCTCGTCATAAGAGACCATCCAGGCAGAAACCCAATATTTTTACTGTTGCCTTTGTACATATATATATGTAGGTCTTTGGTTATTCGGGTTTTCTCCCACGTAAAATTGGACGTGGAAAATATTTGTAGCACAGGTTGAAATGAAGGGTCCTTGGTACTCTCTGAGCTTGTTTGTCTTCTTACAAACGTTTCATTACCCTAACTAGGCAACATAATGAGTACTAGTAAGGAGTGCTGTTTGCTGTCAGTTTATATTCTGGTGACTTGCCTGTCTGTGTGTGTGGAAGTGGTCTTAGAGATTCGTTGGTTGTTTTAAATACCCTGTATTTTATGTTGTAGTTCTTGTGTTTCCCTTCCCCTCCTTTGGGTTTGTGCGCCGCCCTGAGTCCCGCTGGGAATAGGGCGGCATATAAATAAAATGAACCTTGAACCTTTGGTCGGGGTCTTTACTGATGATTCTTTGGCAGTTTCTCAATTGGGATATTATTTACTTGATAATTGGTCCGAAGTTAGCAATAGCAATAGCAGTTAGACTTATATACCGCTTCATAGGGCTTTCAGCCCTCTCTAAGCGGTTTACAGAGTCAGCATATTGCCCCCACAGTCTGGGTCCTCATTTCACCCACCTCGGAAGGATGGAAGGCTGAGTCAACCTTGAGCCGGTGAGATTTAAACCGCTGAACTGCAGATAACAGTCAGTTGAAGCGGCCTGCAGTATTGCACCCTAACCACTGCACCACCTCGGCTCTTTTTAAGTTAAACCTGGAGTTAATTTATGCTGATCTGGGAGCTGATTACTGGTGGAGAGATGCTGAAGTCTTTTTGTTATCTTTTGGGCTGGTTATTGTCTCTTTTGCATAGTCCATAGATGTTGTTAATGTCTATGTGTCTATTGATAGCTGATTTGTCAGAGTACGAGGCTTCTAGAAATTCCCTGGCATTTTTGGACTTGGTCTGTTCTAAGGTTGTCCCATTTTCCCAATTAAAACTAGGGCTTAATCTGTCTGTATGTTGTGAAATTGAAGACGTTTTCTAATGTCTTCTGACTGCCAGTTGGTGTTCAAGGATGCATTCTGCCAGTCTTCTGCCTGTTTGTCCTCCATAGTGGTGGTTCCACCAGCCAATGCCATCTGGCTACTATCCGGGGGAGGGCCTTCTCTGTAGCAGCTCCGGCCCTTTGGAATGAACTCCCCGTGGAGATTCGGACCCTCACCTCTCTCCAGGCCTTCCGGAAAGCCATCAAAATCTGGCTGTGCCGGCAGGCCTGGGGTTGATGAGTTCCCCTCCCCTCTCGACTTGTATGGCTGTGTGATTCTTGTTTATTTTAATTACGTGTATTGTGTTTTATGTTCCCTTTTCCCCTTTTTGAGTTGTTCGCCACCCTGAGTCCCTCCCGGAGAAGGGCGGCATACAAATAAACTAAATCTGAAACTGTTGCAGTTCTTATGTTGTATGTTGTAGATGATTCCTGTTTTTTCTTCTGCGGTTGCTGGGTCTTTCGGTTTGCTTAGGATGTTTTGAAGGATTTTAATTGGCTTGCGTGCTACACTGGTTCTATGTGGTTTGTAGTAGTCTGTTGGTGGTTTCTGAGATATTCTTGATGTAAGGTAAAGGTAAATGTAAAGTTTCCCCTTGGACATACGTGCTACTCATTCCCAACTCTAGGGGGAGATGCTCATCTCCGTTTCAAAGCCAAAGAGCCAGCGCTGTCCAAAGACGTCTCTGTGGTCATGTGGCCGGCATGACTAAATGCCAAAGGTGCATGGAACACTGTTACCTTCCCACCAAAGGTGATCCCTATTTTTCTACTTGCAGGTTGGCAGAAGCTGGGACAAGTAATGGGAGCTCTCTTCTGTTATGCGGCGCTAGGGATTTGAACCACCGAACTGCCAAACTTTCTGATTGACAAGCTCAACGTCTTAGCAACTGGGCCACCATGTCTTCATGTATGGCAGTGTAATTCTTTTTAGACAGGGGTGGGATTCAATTGGTTTGAGTGAGACTCTGGAAAGAGTGCAGAGAAGAGCAAGAAAGATGATTAGGGGACTAAAGGCTTAAATATATGAAGAACAGTTGCAGGAATTGAGTATGTCTAGTCTCGTAAAAATAAAAATTGAGGGTGACAAGATAGAAGGGTTCCAATATTTGAGGGGCTGCCACAAAGAAGATGGAGTCCATTTATTTTCCCAAAAGCAATGGATGGAAACTAAGCAAGGAGAGAAGCAGCCTAGAACTAAAGAGAAAATTCCTGACAATGAGAACATTCAACAAGTGGATCAACTTGCCTTCAAAAGATGCTCCATCACTGGAAGCTTTTAAGAACAGCCATTTACCTGAAATGCTATAGGGTCTCCTCTTGAGCAGGAGGCTGGACTAGAACAGTGTTTTTCAACCTTTTTTGTGCAAAGGCACACTTTTTTCATGAAAAAAATCATGAGGCACACCACCATTAGAAAATGTTAAAAAAATTTAACTCTGTGCCTATATTGACTATATATAAAGTGTTTTTCCCACAGCACACCTTACACTATGTCACGGCACACTAGTGTGCCGCGGCACAGTGGTTGAAAAACATTGGACTAGAAGACCTCCAAGATCCCTTCTAACTCCAATGTTCTGTGTTTTGTAACCCAACACTGTTGCAGCAGATTGAGGTTTGTAATCTACTTACGAAAGACCAGGACTTGAGACCACGAAGGTGAGAGAAACAGGTTTATTTGATGCATCGAGTTCAGCGTGTTCACACACCAAAATCTGAACCGCCTGGGCTCTGCCCAGGATGCTACTTTTATGCCGTCTTCCACACTGTGCATTCTCAAGGCGTTTCCATACATGAGACAAGCATGACATTTCGAAAAACAGAAGTTCATTTGGAATGTTACAGCGAAGTACATAGGAGAAATACAAAAAAGAGAAGTTCCTATAATGTCTTAAGCTATCAGCAGTTTTACCTCTGTTCTGTGTCTCACCCACGCCTGGCTTCCTGTGCCCCTCCTTTACAGGGTCTTGCCACACTGTTCAGCCCTATTTTTAATACTTATGAGGAAGTTGGAGAGAAAGTTCACTCCAGCTAAAAGTCAACTTTGGGACTCCAGGGCACTAGGATGAAAAGCCAAGCTAATATGAATTTATAAGGTCCATTCTATTAAGACCACCTAACCTGGCCAGCCACTGGTGGGTTTACCTGTGCACTCCTCCTGCATCAACACAATACAGATGGATATGAGTGGAAGCTGAAAAATTAAAACACCAACTTCTGAAACAGGCTCCTATTAAGCAATACTGTACAATACTGTAAAGAACTCCTGCCTCCGGCTGGCTGGATTCAGCCGTCTTCAATATTTTTTATAAGAAAAAACACACTATTTTTATATTGCAATTAAAATGTCAAGTTCCAAACGATCTCTGGGAAAAGTGCTGACTCGTCTACTCTATTCTTTTTGCACGGCTGTTATGCAAAAGTGCTTCCCAAGGGCACTAAGGCCTGATCAATGTATTCTGTGCGCACTCGATCAAATCCTACCAATGTATTCTGAGCCCAAATTTGTGATCTGTAACTATCCTATTCATTAGAAGTTAAAGGTAGCCAAAGTTTTGTTTCATGTTGTCAGGGATGTGATCAGGCATGTGGGCAATAGGTTCTTGTTGGATCAGAGACAATGAGCACCCCAGTGAATAGAAAAGAGGAATTTTAAGCTACATTATTAGCTCAAGCAAGCAGATTTAAAAGCAAAACATGAAAAGCATACATGGGAATAACCAAATCTCTTATGGGCCTTCAGGAGCTCCTTAATGACGGCAGCAGAGATGCACCAAGGGTGGCCTGTTTCCACAGAAGCAGTGGTGGGTTGCAGATGGTACGCCCTGGTACGGGTGTATCGCAGCCTGCCTGGAGCAATAGGAATAGCAGTTAGACTTATATACCGCTTCATAGGGCTTTCAACCCTCTCTAAGCGGTTTACAGAGTCAGCATATCGCCCCCACAGTCTGGGTCCTGATTTCACCCACCTCGGAAGGATGGAAGGCTGAGTCAACCTTGAGCCAGTGAGATTAGCACCGCTGAACTGCAGATAACAGTCAGCTGTAGTGGCCTTCAGTACTGCACCCTAACCACTGCGCCACCTCGCCACCTCGGATACCATTCTGGTACGGTGCTCCAGAGGGCCCACCCGCCTGCCCGAAATCCTTACTGGTCTTTTAAATCTTTGGTGCTTGCGTTAAAAACATTTTAAATGCATTTAACAACTTTTTAAATGCATTTAACAACTTTTTAAATGCATTTAACAACTTTTTAAATGTATTTAAAAAGTACTCTGTAGCTCTATCAGTTTTACCCATACAATGAAATATTCAATAAAATTATTGCAAAAAAAGACTTCCTTTAAACTCTTACTTTTTGAACTGATACATTTTATTTTGTCCCCAAGTTATACGTGAATAATAATGATGTGTCTTCTCCCTGATAGGATATACATAATGGTAAATCTGGTGCCATGGTATATCATAGTAAAGATGTGCTGCTTTTGATTTATGCACTTTTGGCAATATTATTTAAATCCTAGTTTTTAATAACAAAGATTATTATTGTAAGAAAGAGAGAGTATAGAATGTTGTTATGTGTATATTGCTAATTATGTTTTGATGGACAGTTCTTTCTCATCTCATTTCATGAATACATATCCAATTCAGTTTAAAATTGTAGTAAATCAGAGCCCCTAATCTGCGGAATTTGAAATTATCTTATACTTTGATGCAAATGAAAAAAGAACCAGACAGATGGTCTAGAAATCAGAGTGTTTAAGGTAAGTTGTAGTGATGATTATGTAATTATACGATTATGATGAATTCTGAAGTTCATTTATATTTCAAGGAGGCTCGGTATTTTAAATTTCTCTATACTATTTTAAGCAAATTCATCTGCTGTTGAATTCTTCTGATGAGACATCCCACAAAAAATTCAGTTCATCAATTGTGATTTCTTGTTTAAAAAAGTACCATGTTTCCTTGAAAATAAGACAGGGTCTTAGTTTCTTTTGACCCCCGAAATAAGCGCCTGCTCTTATTTTTGGGGAGGTCTTATTATTTTTGAGGTGCAGGAGGTCCCTTAACCTCGACCTGCGGTCCGCGTATCAGCTGATCCAGAGAGGGCCGGAACTTCTGTCTCTGTTTCTCTGTTTCTGGCACACTCTTGTCAGCCCTAGCATCCCTGGACCTGCCACTCTTTTTGCGGGCGCCACTAAGAGAAGCGGCGTGGTAGCTAGGATTTACAGGAGTGGCCTCCATGAGGCCATTCCGCAGGGATGGCAGGTGCATGTGGGACAGTGGTGGGTTTCAAAAAATTTTCGAACCTACTCTGTGGGTGTGGCCTCCTTTGTGGGAGTGGCTTGCCGGTCATGTGACCTGGTGGGAGTGGCTTGCCGGCCATGTGTTTTCTCTCTCTCTCTCTCTCTCTCTCTCTCTCTCTCCTTCCTTTTGTCTCTCTGTCCCTTTTTCCTTTTTTTTCTTTCATCTCTCTCTCACTTTTTCTTTCTTTTTTTCTTTCTTTCTTTCTTTCTTTCTTTCTTTCTTTCTTTCTTTCTTTCTTTCTTTCTTTCTTTCTCTTTCTCTTTCTCTTTCTCTTTCTCTCTCTGTGTGAGTCTGTGTGTGTGTGTGTGTGTGTGTGTGTGTGTGTGTCAGTGGTGGGTTTCAAAAAATTTTGGAACCTTTTCTGTAGGTGTGGCCTGCTTTCTGGGTCCACTGGTGGAACCTCTTCTAACCGGTTCGGTAAATTTGACGAACCGGTTCTACCGAATTGGTGCGAACTGGTAGGAACCCACCTCTGATGTGGGGCACATGGGACATGTTCTCCACCTTCCCCCCAGGAAATGGTGGGGACCGGCTGCACATGTGTTTAAATATTTTAGAAGAAAGCTTATTTGAGGGGGGAGGGCTTATTTAATGCATGCGCTCAAAAGCCCAATTGGCCTTATTATCCAGGGAGGTCTTATTTTTGGGGAAACAGGGTAAGAGAGGCAATTCCTATTGTGGCTAATAACTATCATTCTATGTTGAATCTTGGGTGAGAGGCTGCTTCTAGTCACTCTGCTTTTGTTAGCTGTCAAACTTTGCTGCAAGCAGTTTCAAAATAGCCTGTCTTGAATGGATTTCTGCCCAGAGTGTTTGCTTTGCTTATGAATAGAGCTATCTAGATAGTTGCCTCCCTCTTTCAATAATCTCTTTATCTCTTAAGTGATGACATCTGCTGTAGACTATTAAGAAAGACTTTGGGGCTGCTTCCTGCTTCTAAAACATGTTTCTCCATTTCTCCTTTATTGAAATACAATATTCTGCCTTTTTTAGTATTTCCCAAAATCTTTCATTCTTCTGGGGTGGGGGTGGCGGCTTCCCACAATATATAAGCTGATCATATTTCTGGTTGAAAATATTCCAATGCACAGGTGTAGCAACAACCAAATGATACTGTTCCCTTCCTAAATGTGGTGTACCATTAGCGGGCCTCCCAGATTATACAAGTTGGGCAGTCAGAACTGGTTGGAAGAGATAAGTCTGCAAATACTTCAGTGCCAAGTCATGTAGAACATCCTTAAGATCAGTGCTTTGAATTGTGCTCAGAAGTACGTGGGGTGCCTGACAGTGAGATCTGCCTTTGAAATTAATAATAATTCATAAACAGCTTGAACAAACAAAGAGAGATCCAAGAAGCTGGAGCCGAGAATCAACCAAAACTGAACATTGAATGGAAATACTCACCCACATGGCAAAATAAACTTAAATAAATAAATAAAAGTGGCAATTGGCATCTTGGGTGTAATCCAGTGGTGGGTTCCGGATCCTGTTGCAATTGGTATGGTGTAACAGGGCCGGATGTCCACCACATCCACACGCATGCATGCGTACTTGCCACCTGTGATGCTCCATGATGGTTCCACGATGCTCCAGCTGCTCAGCGGAGCATCACGCAGGTGCCGTACGCTCTGTGTGTGTAAGCCCCAATCAGCTGAAATTTATTTATTTATTTATTTATTTATTTATTTATTATTTATTTATTTATTTATTTATTTATTTATTATTTATTTATTATTATTTATTTATTATTTATTTATTATTTATTTATTTATTTATTTATTTATTTATTTATTTATTTATTATTTATTTATTTATTTATTTATTTATTGGGTTTATTTGTATGCCGCCCTTCTCCAGGAGGGACTCAGGGCGGCGAACAACTCAAAGGGGAAAGGGAACATAAACAACAGTACACATAATTAAAATACACGAAAATCACACAGCCATACCAGTCGAGAGGGGAGGGGAACTCATCAACCCCAGGCCTGCCGGCACAGCCAGGTTTTGACGGCTTTCCGGAAGGCCTGGAGAGTGGTGAGGGTCCGGATCCCTGCGGGGAGTTCATTCCAGAGGGCCGGAGCTGCCACAGAGAAGGCCCTCCCCCGGGTAATAGCCAGATGGCATTGGCTGGTGGACGGAACCTGGAGGAGGCTGACCCTGTGTGATCTGACGGGTCTTTGGGAGGTAATTGGCAGCAGGTGGTCTCTCAAGTACCCAGGTCCAATACCATGAAGGGCTTTATAAGTTACGAAATATAGGTAAGAAGGGTGGGTGGGCCCTCTGGAGCACCATATCACAATGGTACCTGGTGCTCCCAACAGGCACCGGTCCACCTGTACCAGGGTGTACCAGTTGTATCCCACCACTGGTGTAATCCCAAACAACTGGAGCACCCCTGGAAGTCTATTGGCATTGACAAAAAACACCACCAGTCAATTGCAAAAGGCTTCAAACAGCTTACATCTTGTGACAATACTTTTAACAGCATCAAACAGCAACATCTGCCTCTTCCAGATCCTTGCAAAAGACTTGATAGTTCGGTAAAAAGGCCAAAACCAATCTATACATTTGACTGGTTATGCAATGAATCATAATAATGAACAAAAATTGCCTTCAGGTTCCTATTTTCCCAGATTATTCTAGACTTTAATGGTGAGGTCCATAACTCTGAATCCATAGTTTAATTTTCTTAAGTACCCACTTTCTATGGCAGCCTTTAATCCAAACTTTTGGAGATGAAAGAATGATTTAACTACTTCTCTCCTTAAACCATCCCTACCCCTCAATGGGGAAGAATATACTGTGCCTTAAGGATATTTAAAGTCCATTTAAAAAGATGGAAAGATTTGATGCTACCCTCAATGGAGGAATGGCTAGTGAAATCTCAGATATTGCTGAAATGAATAAATTAACCTTTGCACTTCCTTGATTTTTAAAAAAAAGATGCTATCTACTTATAGTGATGCCTGGAAAGCTCTTATGAATTTTTTTTTTTGCCTAAAAATTGAGAAAAAATGAACTTGTGATTTAAGGCTTTGATGATTAGACAGAATGGTTTATACAAACACAAATAATAAGATGTAACCTTAGAGAGATGTTACAATTTAATTGTATTTCTAATTGCTGTGAAGTACATCTTAGTGTTTTTCGTCTGAGTGTTTCTTTCTTTTCTAGTTTTATATAACTTTTTTTTCTTTTTTACTTGCACTTTTTTACTTTCTCTTCGATTTGTTTTCTCTTTTTTTCCTTACTTTATATTAGTTTGTATTAGTTTCTAATCTTCTTTTTAAAAATTTAATAAAAAAAGTGTATGAATATTTAAAGTCCACTTAAAACTTACGGGTCACTGAAGCCATTATAGGACTTCAAAATCTGCAATAATTATGCTATGCAAGCATATGCAACATCCGCTGTATAGATTAAATAAATATCTTGTTCTAGTTTTTTGATATTGATTTGGACAGACCAATATAGGGAAAGGACTTTTCTCCCTATTGGTTAATCTACTGTGTCTTGAAGAAAGGCTGATTAAAAGGAAAAAGCTAAAATGATAAAAGCCGCGATGGCACAGTGGTTAGAGTGCAGTACAGATGTGGGTTCCTACCAGTTCGCACCTATTCGGTAGAACCGGTTCGTCAAATCTAATGAACCAGTTAGAAGAGGTTCCACCAGTGGACCCGGAAAGCAGGCCACACCTACAAAAGAGGTTCCAAATTTTTTTGAAACCCACCACTGGTCCTTGGATATGATTATTCTACACTATCATGCTCCTATTTATAAAACTCAGTGCCTCTGTGAAAGGTAAGGATGACTACTGCGTTTGTGGCGCAATCAGAACATTGCGTGTGTTGAAGTTGTTTTAACGCAAACCAAAGATGCCTTTTAAAAAACAAGTTTACATCATATTCTTATGCATGCCAGTGCTGTGTGTGAGGTAATTTAAGGTGGTTCTGACAAGTGTCGTCGGCATCTTCATATCCGGTCACATGGGTGGCAAGCCCCTCCCATCTGGTCACATGGGTGGCAAGCCACTCCCATCCAGTCACATGGGTGGCAAGCCACTCCCTCAAAGGAGGCCACACCCACAGAGTAGGTTCGAACAATTTTTGAAACCCACCCCTGGTGCAGTACTACAGGCTACTTCTGCTGATCACTGGCTGCCAGCAGTTTGGCAGTTCAAATCTCACCAGGTTCAAGGTTGATTCAGCCTTCCATCCTTCCGAGGTCAGTAAAAGGAGGACCCAAATTGTTGGGGGCAATATGTTAACTCTGTAAACCACTTAGAGAGGGCTGTAAAGCAATGTGAAGCGGTATATAAGTCTAAGTGCTAAATGCTATTGTTAAAAAATTATTTGAGGCAAGGTGGAAAGGAGGAGGAGGAGGAGAAAAATATTAACAAATTACAAATGTAATGTATAAAAATATATTTTAACATACACACACACACACACACACACACACACAGACATAATTATTAAACTCTGTAAGCATAATCTGAAAAAGAACAATTTCAGAGTTATTATTCAATCATTGTTTTTTTTAGCTTGTTTTAACTTTTATAATTTTAATCCATTTTAAAATTTATAATCATAATCGTTTATTTTATCATGATGTAAACAGTTCAGAGTCACATTAGCCACAAGATGGGTGGCAAATACATTTAATATTATTCCATTTTATTTTTGTTTATGTACACTGAGAGCATATGCACCAAAGACAAATTCTTTGTGTGTCCAATCACACTTAGCCAATAAATAATTCTATTCTGTTCTGTTCTGTTCTGTTCTGTCCTAGCCTAGCCTAGCCTAGCCTTGCCTTGCCTTTTCTGTTCTGTTCTGTCCTGTCCTGTCCTGTCCTATCTTATCCTATCCTATCCTATCCTATCCTATCCTATCCTTTTCTATTCTATTCTATTCTGTTCAGTCCTGTCGTATCGTATCGTATCGTATCGTATCCTATCCTATCCTATCCTATCCTATCCTATCCTATCCTATCCTATCCTAAATAATTCCAGTGGTTTGGGCTTGGAGTAAGTGACCTTGAGACTGGAGAAGTATCATAAACAGTGGAACTTTTCAGTTTCATGAAAAAGAAAGGCTAAAATAGGATGGGATTTCTCAAAATCTAGCTGAACAATTTCTGACAGAACAGCTACTTTAGATATTGGTGCTTCCAGGGAAAAAAAAGATTTTAGTCTTTTCACTTGCTCTAGAATTTCAGCCGTACATACATTGAACTGACAAGACAGAAATTCTAAGTACGTGACTACCAAGAATCTTACTGCTTTTCATTAAATTAAAGATGTCAAGAGACTCATGATTCTCCATTGGATGTATTCTGTTCTTAACAGTATCTAATATCATGCTTACATTAACAGCAGTTTTAATATATAAGGTACAGACAAATATATTTCTCTGTCTTCATCAAAGTTGTAGTAGATGAGGGAAGTAGCAGAAAATTTTATTTCTTCAGGACCATCCAAGCAATCATCAATCAAATCTCTTCCAACAGCACAACGAAAGCTTTGATTCCTTTGTTTTAGGTTTCAAAAAGAGCAACCAAATTAAAGAATAAATAAATAATAACCAGGGTAATAACACAGAGATTGCTGAAACGTGTACTGAAACATAGGTTCTTCCACAGTGAATAATTTAAATAATGAAGCACAGGGACTACTGTATATACAGAAAATTTACATGTGTGTAGGTTTCAGAAATCCATCACAGCAGTGGTGTCCAAAATGTCTGTCTGCCTTACACAGAGTTTATTTGGCTTTTATACCGTTTTAACAAGCAAAGCAAAAGCAGGGGTAACAAAAGCATCTTATTGGTACATTTTACTTGTCAATCTCTAAGACCATCCCATCCAGAGTTGAGGCTTCACATATCTAAAGGTTCCGGGTACTACCTGGTTCTAATAAACAGTTGAGGTCATCGGTCACTGAGATCATGGAGACTTGCTGCACATGTCTTTACGTAACCTTTCCCCTTATTCCTACAAATGTGGAACTGATGACAAGGAAAATATCTGACAGTTACTCCATTGTCACTTTGTTTTCAAAGTCGGTTCTCATATAGTTTTGGCTATAATAACCCTTCATGACAGTCATTCATGTTGCCTGGGTATTAATTTATAGGGGGAAAATGTCCACACCAAATTTCTAATGTTGGTTTTCCCCCTTACCAGAGAGAGACCCCTTGTGGAGTATTGTGAAGCCATTACCATGGCAATTCCACTGCGCTGCAAAGTAGAAGCCATTTTATGGCAGTACAGTAGAATCCAGCGCACCCACCCCGTGACTCCTTTTTGCTCCCAGTGGGGTACAGGAGACCGAGTGCTACCTGTCACACCCCCTGGCCACACCCATCATGGCCACGGCCACCCATCTGATCATTAGGGCAGAGAACTGGTTGTTAAATGATTTGAATCTCACCACTGCTTATACTATTTCTGATAAATGGCTGTCCAAGCTCTCTTTAAAAGCCACCAGGGGTGGGGCACCGATAACTTCCAAAGGCAATTTGCTCCTCTGGTTGATTGTTCTCACTGTTAGGAATTTTCTCATTACTTCTAGATTGCTTCTCTCCTTGATTAGTTTCCATCCATAGTTTCTTGTCTTGCTTTCAGGTACTTTGGTAAATAAATTGGTCCCCTCTGCATTGTGGCAGCCCTTCAAGTGTTGGAAGACTGCTATTATCTCACCTCTGGTCCTTCTTTTCACTAGAGATTGAGATTTGTTTTATTTATATGCCGCCCTATTCCGGGAGGGACTCAGGGTGGCGAACAACTCAAAGGGGGAAAGGGAACACAGAATACAATACAAGTAGTTAAAATAGCCAAGAATCACACAGCCACACAAGTCGAGAGGGGAGGGGAACTCATTAACCCCAGGCCTGCCGGCACAGCCAGGTTTTGACGGCTTTTCGGAAGGCCTGGAGAGAGGTGAGGGTCCGAATCTCTGCGGGGAGTTCGTTCCAAAGGGCCGGAGCTGCCACAGAGAAGGCCCTCCCCCGGGTGGTAGCCAGATGGCATTGGCTGGTAGACGGAACCTGGAGGAGGCTGACCCTGTGTGATCTAATGGGTCTGTGGGAGGTAATTGGCAGCAGGCGGTCTCTCAAGTACTAGACTAGGTATATACCCTTTTCCTGCAATCCTTCTTTGCATGTTATAGCTTCTAGGCCCCTAATCATCTTTGTTGCTGCTCTCTAAACCTTTTCCAAAATGGCAACATCTTAAAATTTCAATATTATATTTTATTGAATATTGTATTGAATATTAGACTTAGAATAACTTTATTGTCACTTAGAATCAGAGGTGGGTTGCTGCCGGTTCTGCCTGGTTCTGCCGGACTGGTAGTGAAATTGGCAGCGACCCAGGCCTGCCATGCCCCAAACCGGTTCCCTTCCTGCTGCTTGGCCGCCGCCATTTGGGGTTTTAGTGACTGCACATGTGCAGTTCACACAGGTTGCAAACTGGCAGTAACTGCCAGAAGATACACACCCCTGCTTAGAATGTTCCCTAATTGGCATATATTAAAATAATATTTCATTGTAGACAGCTCTCAAAGGGTCACTACCTCCAATATACATTACATAAACATGACAAAATAAATAAATACAAAAATATGCATCTACCCACAATTGTTATGTATATTGAGATTTCAATATTCTCTTAGGCCAAGGGATCATGATATACTGTACTTGAAAAAGTGGGGCAGGATTAGCTCAGTATGATAACTTGAAGCAAGTTGTTATGCACCTCAAAACAAATAGAAAAGACTTTGAAGAGAAGGAGGGGGTAGGAGGAGGAGAGAGGAAAGGGGGGAGAAGGAAGAAAGGAAAGGAGAGGAAGGAGGGAAGGGATAGAAAGAGGAGGAGAGAGGGTAGGAAGAGGAGAAGAGAAGAGAGGAAAGGGGAGAGAGGGAAGAAAGAGGAAAGAAGAGGAAGGAGGGAAGGGATAGAAAGAGGAGGAGAGAGGGTAGGAAGAGGAGAAGAGAAGAGAGGAAAGGGGAGAGAGGGAAGAAAGAGGAAAGAAGAGGAAGGAGGGAAGGGATAGTGTCAGCCTCTGTTTTACTGCTTGCTTTTCGGCTGCCATTGAAACAGGGGGAGGGCATGGTATTTGGGTGAGGGAGGACTATTAATTGGGAGTTGTTCTCACCATTCGTTTGCGCATGTGGAAGGAGGGTATTTCCCACCAAGGCCAACTGTCCGGCATACCAACCTGATGATGATTTTTGAAGATGTCTCCCACCTGACAGTTGTGGTGATATGCGATTGGACTATGGACTGGGGTACCAAGGGGAGGGGAATGAATCATGTATTGATATCTATTGCTTTCACGCTCTTTTGCTCAGATTCAGCTTTGCTTAGTTCCTAATTACTTATAATCAGTAAAAGTACTCTTAATTCTGCAAAATGGAGTTGAGTAGTTTCTTTCTTGGTTATTAAGTGAAGGAGCTGTGACAGATAGAAAGAGAAAGAGAGAGGGTAGGAGGAGGAAAAGGAAGAGAGGAGTAGGGGAGAGGCAAGGGAAGAAGGAAAGGGAAAGGAGAGGGGGAAGGAAGGAAGTAGAGAAGGGAGGGAAGGGTGAAAAGTAAAGAAAAAATAGGGTGGTGATAATACAAAATAGATCTATGTCAGTAGTTCCCAAGCCTCCTCCGAATTCCATCAGCCGGTCAATGTCGACTGGCAACTACCCGGAGGAGAGCCTTCTCGATGGCTGCTCCGACCCTATGGAACGAACTCCCCGTGGAGATTCGTACCCTCACCACCCTCCAGACCTTCCGCGTAGCCCTTAAAACCTGGCTGTCCAGACAGGCCTGGGGCTAAAGACTTCAACCCCACCCGAATAGTATGACTGTTGTGCTTTTTAACGATGTATTGTCTTTATGTGTATAGCTTGTTTTGTACTTCCCTCCCCCTGAATTGTGAGCCGCCCTCAGTCCCCTCAGGGAAAAGGGCGGCATACAAATAAAGTTAAAATCAAATCAAATCAAAATCAAAACTTGGCAACTTTAAGACTTATGGACTTCAACTCTGCTGGCTGGAGAATTCTGGGAGTTGAAGTCCACAAGTCTTAAAGTTGCCAAGTTTGGGAACCACTGGGCTATGTGATGGTAAGCAAAGCAACCCAGAATGTATATTTTAACCTTTTATGTGGGAAAAACAAATATGTAAAAGTGATGAAAAATAAGAACAATAATTATGAAAAAAAAGAAGAAACGAGATTGAGTAGGTTTGGTGTGGTGCAGGAGGAGAGCCACTAAATTCCGCATTGTGTCATACAGCTGATGAGCAATTGATAACTAGGAAATGGGTGGTGTAAAAAACATCTTGGAACACCTTTTTTTTTATTACTGCTTTAGAATAAGTGCATCTTATCTCTGATTGTTTATGGGTGACATATCCTTGATTGCGCATACACATGTTGAGTGGCATGTGTTCCAGTTCACTTGAAACAGATTTGTATCTGCTACTTTGATTGGCATAAAGATAATTAGGATCGCAGTTCATTGTCTAGCGAAATGACAATGCAGCTGGCATTTCACCGTAACTGTTTTGATTCTTTGAAAAGAAAAGAAAAAACTTTCATGCTTTGTTATCAGTAATTCCCTGTGAAAGCCGTGCGGTTATGAAGCAGCCGTCATGAATTTATTTGGCTTATTAGAGCCCTTTGAACATTATTCCCCTAATTTAAACCTGGAGATAAAGTTTAAGGTTGCAAAATTGCCATCTGCGTAGGCTGAGGTTTTAATCTCACTGCTATAAGAATTTGAACTTTAGGGGTCCTATGATGAATTGTTTTGTTACTGGAACACAGTGCAAATCAGAAAGTGGGGAGGGGGGGGGAGGCAGCATTTCATATCCTTGGTTTTCAATTCTCAATGGATTTCTACCCCTTGATTTATTGTTAGCTAGTGGGCTATAAGAATGCTTCAGTGGAATTTTAGAGATGCTGGGAGATAAAATGATCCTGAGGAATAAGCAGGAAACATGAAGACCTTTTTCATTAAAGATGAGGAAAAAAACTCCCCCCCCCCACTTTTGCTTCCAGCCTCTTTCCACACCACTGATATTAGATGCTCATTGTCCTCTGCACCCATCCACACATACTTTTTAGCAATGATTTACACTGTATTTCTGTTGCCTGTCTATGTACATAATTGGTGGTTTTTCTAGGCTGTATCATTATTACACTGGAATTACCTTTAGCATGGGGAGGTTCCCAAGGTTTATATTGGTTTAATATTATGACTCCAATTGAATGGGGAATGAATTTTATTGATTTGGGACAAAGGAAGCAGTGGTGTTTAGCAATTCAAAATCTTAAACTAATTTTACAAAATAAAATAAAAACCTAATAGATACCTTTCACCCTGGCTTCGCTGATAACGGATAAGAGCCTGTGGCCTAATGGCTAAGATGTCTGCCTAGTATGTAATATAGCCCAGGTTCAAATCCCAGTAAGGATATGGCTAGCTGATGAGAGCTAAATAGCTTGAAATAGATCTATACTAGTCTCCCTTTATTTATTTATCAGCACAAATACAACATATATATATATATATATATATATATATATATATATATATATATATATATATATATATATATATATGTGTGTGTGTGTGTGTGTGTGTGTGTGTGTGTGTGTGTGTGTGTGTGTGTGTGTCTGTGTGTCCATGTGTGTGTCTGTGTGTCCGTGTGTGTCACAACCCCTGGTATGCCCAAATATGGGAGGAAGTTCACTGCTTCCATTCTCTGTCCATCGGCTCGTCACAAGAGACCATCCAGACAGAAACCCAATATTTTTACTGTTGCCTTTCTTACATTTTATGTTGTATTTATGCTGATAAATAAATAAAGGGAGACTATATAATCTTATATATATATCTATAATCCTATATATATAATCTTCAATATGACATGGTTGAAGTTTGGAGATTTTCAGTCTTATGTGTTGCTTTCCTCAGGAGCGGAAAATTTCAGCAATGGGTTCTCTGCCCAGTTGCTGGGTGGATGTGGCCATGGTGGGAATGACCTAATTGGCCTAATGCACCATGGCAGGGGGGGGGAGACACGTTTTCACCTTCCTCAGGCTCAGAAGGCTTTCCTTGAGCCACTGGGAGGGCAAAAACTGCCTTCCCCGGATTCTGGAGGCCTTCTGGGAGGCCTTTTTCCCATCTCCCCAAGCCACCACATGGGCCCTACACTTACCTCGCATCCAAAATGTGCTATTTGGAGACTCCTGGGAGGGGAGGGGTGGGATGGGAGGGGGTGGGAGGGGCAGGGTGGGCAGGGCCAGCCAGGGGTGGGATTTGGACGTTCTCTGAACTGGCAATAACATTAGCTATGAGTTCTCCTGAACACAGGCAATAGCAATAGCAATTAGACTTATATACCGCTTCATAGGGCTTTCAGCCCTCTCTAAGCGGTTTACAGAGTCAGCATATCGTCCCGAACAATCTGGGTCCTCATTTTACCCACCTCGGAAGGATGGAAGGCTGAGTCAACCCTGAACTGGTGAGATTTGAACCACCGAACTGCAGAACTGCAGTCAGCTGAAGTATCCTGCAGTGCTCCACTCTAACCACTGCGCCACCTCGGCTCTTTTTAACCCGTAGCAGCCCACCCTGGCATTTCTCCTGTATCCTTCTCCAGCAGTGTTACAGAAATAAGATTAAAATCATCTGCAATGAAATTAATTAAGAGCCTCTGGAGCAGGGCTCCAAAACTCGTGGCCCGCAGACTGAATGTGTTATGCACTGGCCACTCCCATGGCTGGTTTAGCAAAAGGGGGGAAAGTCCTGATATGTCACGTGATGCTGCCATGATGACCCAAGTTTGACACCTAGTCTGGAGCATCTAGTCTTTGAAAACAGTGGTTAGTTTAAACTGAGGTTTGGTTACAAGGCTCCATAATTATTCATGACTCATGATTGTTTCGTTTCCAATTCCGGATATAAAAAGACACATCAATTTGTGAAAAAGTGTGTGTACAGCCATCTCAGAAGAAAATGAGCCAAAGCAATCTGTGACTCACTAAACCAGAGCTAAATTAAATTATGGTTTAAAAGTGTTTTCCCCATCTGGAACTCTTCAGATATTGAGCCCAGAAAGTCCATGAGGACCAATCAGTATGGCCAGTGATCAGGGATGAAAGAGTTACTGTTCAAAACATTCCCAGAGCATTAGTTTGAAGGAAAGTTGGTGTAAGATTTATATGTCAGGCAATCTGTATTTTCTACATGTGCAAAAGTTGCAAAGAGCAAAGGGGAGTGTTGTAATATAGTTCCTTGTGTAGGTGTGGGACACCCATGGCCCAGTTCATACCAGGGCATGCAGAGCCACGCTGAACCACACAGGAGAAAACAAACTCCTAAAACCCCATAACATCCTGATAGTTCATAACATAACATCCTGAGATGTGCCCTACCAATGATGCCCAGGATTTGACCATATATAGACAGAACTTCCCTGAGCAGTAGATTAGAAATTGTACTTTTACAGGCTGTTTTTACTCACATGCTATTGCTCCTCCTGCCTTTGTCCTATCTCAATAAAAGGGGCTCTCAGACCCCCAATCTGGGTCGCTCCATCCCGAGAAAGATCGTGTCCTGTCTTTTCTCCACATTGGCCTCATGGACGACCCATAGGAACATCACATTTGGTAGCAGAGGATGGTTACTTCGCAGGGGAGGAGGAGAACCAGATAAGGTGATGGCAGAACATGAAGCTTGAATTCACCCAGAAGGAATTTCTAATGTAATATTAAGGCATAGTAATAG
Source organism: Thamnophis elegans (assembly GCF_009769535.1). NCBI lineage: Eukaryota > Metazoa > Chordata > Lepidosauria > Squamata > Natricidae > Thamnophis > Thamnophis elegans. Next base: position 39,293,882 of record NC_045555.1, read on the forward strand.
CATGAGTTCAAAGTTTGTGTTGAGATTTTAATCATCCAATGGGAAATTTCATTGTGTTTTTAGAATTCTATCTTAACAGGGAAGTCAGTACCAGGTTGGGTTGCTGCTGGTTTAGTGCCAAAAATTTTGCGGGCATGTGCTCGCTTCGCTTGTGCCCATACCACATGTGCACTACATGTGCATGCACATTTTCAAATAAAAAGATCTGTGCATGCGCAAAAACTTTAAAAATGGGGAAAAATTCCCACTGAAAATTGTTCTGCACATGCGCAGAACCAAAAAACAAGATGGCGGCCCCATAGGAGAACTGGTTTGCGCGCGTGGCAGGCATGGGGTGCTGCCGGTTCCAGCGACCCAGGCCGCCAAGTTACTACCGGTTCAGACGAACCGGTCTGAACCGGTAGTCCCCACCTCTGGTCAATACCTATTATAAACTATGCAACAGTTATATAGATACATTATTTTATTCAGACTAGGTTCTTCTGGAATGTATTACCTGCAATTGTATACTGTATACCCAAGATTAAATTTATTTATTTATTTATTTATCTATTTATTTATTTATTTATTTATTTATTTATTTATTTATTTATTTATTAGACTTATATACCGCTTCATAGGGCTTTCAGCCCTCTCTAAGCGGTTTACAGATTTTTTTTTAGCAAATTGAGTCAGCAACTTGCCCCCACAGTCTGGGTCCTCATTTCACCCACCTCGGAAGGATGGACCTTGAGCCGGTGAGATTTGAACCACTGAACTGCAGATCACAGTCAGCTGAAGTGGCTTGCAGTACTGCACCCTAACCACTGCGCCGGAAGTGGCACGCAGAGCCATCTCTCCATACATGTGAACCGTCGCCCATTGCTCTTCCGGGTTCTGGCATGCCGGCCAGCTGTCTTCACATGCGAAAGCACTGGAAATCAGAAGAGCATCTGCCCTGTGCACATATGCGCACTGGGAAGATGGCCTTCCAATTTCCAGCATGCCTATGCGCACTGGCCACCTGGTCTTTGCCGCGCCTGTGTGCCAGAAACCAAAAGACCAGGTGCTGAAAAGGTTCGCCAACACTGGCATAAAGCATTTTAAGGGATAGCATTACTACTGGACTTCTGAAATTACATATGACATGATCATCGTTGCTGGTTGTTTTACTTCAATTAATGATTTTTTAATAGCTGTATGTGTCCCTATTTTCCTTTTCTTGAGATTTTTCATGTTCCTGTTTATTTGCTCAACCTTTGAATGGATGCTTTATTTATTGTAATTGGTAAATAATTGGTACAACGATTCTTTTTGATTCTGCTTTTGCAAACCCCTCACTTCTAAAAGCAAAGTGCTCTTGTTGCTTCACTTCACCTTGTTTTTATCACCTTTCCACACAATGAGAAGTACTTCATCAAAGGAAATTATGTTGATTGCCAACTTTGTTAAGAAGGAGAATTTCATTGATTGCATGTCCAAAAGTTCTTTTGCAGGCTGAAGCCATGCCACATCAGCTGAGCTTTGAAATTATACAGATGCAAAATAAACATCCTGGGCCTTATTTCAGAGATATAAACATTTTCACCATTAGAGGGGTGAAAAAAACCAGTGGGAATAAGAGCTACCTCTGATTCCTGCTGGCTTCCCCATTGAATTTCCTGTGGGGAGCTGGAAGAGAGCAACAGAAATCTTCCCTTTCCCCCTCCCTCCCTCCCTCCCTCCCTCCCTCCTTCCTTCCTTCCTTCCTATATATTTTTTCCCTAGCTATTTAATCCTAATTTCAACATAGTTTATTTTACTATTAAAAATTTGGCCCTCTTAAAATACAACAATGTACTGTATATAAATCTATAGTTAAATCTTATGATTGCAAAGTTTATGGTTTGAAAACTACTTGTTTTAAAAAAAAATGTAAACCCAGTGAATCAGTTTGATGATTATTGTTGTGACACCCCTAACACTCCTCAGGGTGTATGTGTTCTGTTAAGATACAGTCTGTTGTGCCTTAAAATGGCTTCTACTGTACAGCACAGTGGAGTTGCCATGGTAACACAGTACTCCACAAGGGCGCTCCCTCTGGTAAGGGGGAAAATCCAACATTAGAAATTACATTTGGTCCGGACATTTCCCCCCTATAAATAAATACTCAGGCAACACCGGGTTATCAGCTAGTCTTATAATGAGAGTAGCATTAATATTCATGGTTTTAGCCACCTCAAAGGGTAGCTAGTCCAAGTTGGCCAGCAAATGGCCCTTCATTTTTCTCCTTTCTTCATTTGACAAATTCCTGGGATAGCCAAGATGTCACTTGAACAAGGTAGCAGAAGCTAAGTGAGATCATTATATGAACAAATATATTTTCACTTACTCTTCACAAAAATTGTTACCTGGGTTATTCCTAAAGATGCTTTAAAAAAATATTTAGGATAGTAGATGTCTCAGAATACTTACATGATATGCTTGTGATTTTTTGACTAAATAACTCTATTTTTAGTGGTTTAAAATTGTGGCAGGAGATGCCCAGAGTTTGGTAAAAAAACGGATGTTCCTATAAATATTTTAAATAAATAAGTAAATAAATAGAAACAAGTTAATTTCAGTCGGGAAGTTTGCACCTAACACATTTTACAGGTAGTGATTTGTTTTTGTTATGTTTTTGTAAGTATCTAATGAAGCTCAAGATCCTGTCTTTTTATTTATCTACTTAGCAATTTTGACATGACAATTTGTATTATTTGTGAATCACTAGATATTTTAGGATAATTAAATGCTGCATGTTAAACTGAGACCTTGATGTAAGTTGACAAAGTATGCTGCTAGTTCATTGTTGCTCTTCTAGCAAAACAAATAATGCAGTTTTTTTCCCCTAATGGAAATGAAGTGGCAGAAGCATTTTGTTCATAGAATAGAATAGAGTTGAACAGAGTTGAAAGGGACATTGGAGATCTTTTAGTCCAACTTTTCAGTCCTCTAACCGGTTCGGTAGATTTGACGAACCGGTTCTACCGAATAGGTGCGAACTGGTAGGAACCCACCTCTGGTGCTCCACCAGTAGAGGTTTTTAAGCAGAGATTGGACAAACATTTGTCTGAAATGGTGTAGGGTCTCCTGCTTGAACAGGGGACTGTGGTAGAAGACCTCCAAAGTAGCTTTCAACTCTGTTATTCTGTATTTTGTATGGTTTAGTAACATATATTATTGACCATTAGCAACATAATGTATATTCCCACCTTTTTGACTCTCTGGAATTTGATTGTCAGTGACACTCTGTTGTGTTTCAATGAGATCTCCCCCCCCACACCCCGGCAGCATCTTCTGTCTGATTCTTTTAAAAATGAGTTTTAATCTGAACCTCATATTTTATGCAACAAAGCACGTGTTTTTTTTTTATCGTTCTTCCACAAATGCATTTTTGCCCAATGCTGAATTCAAATATGGTTGTATGGCACACGCATTGAAGTGGTTCTGGATATGAATTTTGCCGAGTTGGTTAGCAGATGGTTTGAGGCAAGAGGATTAAATCATTGCAAAAATGCAAACTTCACAAAAACACCTCCTGTGCCGATAAAAAAAGAATGACACAAATTGAACTGTGCTTGAGTGTGTTGCATTAAAAATTCATAGAAGCCATGTGGCATTTGAGTACGGCTGCCAGAATTCTTCAAAGAATTCCTAAGAAGTATCAAGAAGTTCAGATTATGCCACTTTTGATTGACCCTGGCATAAACGTGTGTGTGTTTAAAAAAAAAAAGGCTTGTGAGATTCCACCCCCTTAACAAGGACATAAGACTCTTTTTAAATAAAGGAAACAAGATGGTTGAGTTTGCCTAACTGGGTTACTATAATCTGATTTAGTGATGTCTGAGAACTAATTCATGGAATTATCAGATGAAAGCTACCATTGTGATATATCAGTTTAGTCAGGGGTAAAAGGCCTAAACCAGTAGTAAAACAAATGCTAGAAATGATGCATCCCAGCTGATTGTCACACATCTGATCGTCAGAACTTAAAAAAAAACTTTTTAAAGCATTTTTTTTACTAGTTCCAATAATCAGCTGTGCGCCAATTTGCTTGCTTTCTAGTGAATCTAAATCTTGTGGCACAGCTGTCCCCCCACCCACCCACTGTTCTACTTACCTGCAGACTCAGAAAAGGCTTCTCAATCCGCGTGCAAAATTAACCGGTAGCAAAGTGATAGCAGACTTCAGAGCATTTCACTCCTGAGTTTAGTTATATCAAATAGTTATTGTGATGAGCTTTTTTTAGTGCATGTTCTGAACTGCAAGAACTGTTTATAACTACCCTTGCATCCCTAACAATAGAATACAGCTCTTTTATATATATCAGAGCCGAGGTGGCGCAGTGGTTAAATGCAGCACTGCAGGCTACTTCAGCTGACTGCAGTTCGGCTGTTCAAATCTCACCAGCTCAAGGTTGACTCAGCCTTCCATCCTTCCGAGGTAGGTAAAATGAGGACCCGGATTGTTGTTGGGAGCAATATGCTGACTCTGTAAACCGCTTAGAGAGGGCTGAAAGCCCTATGAAGCGGTATATAAGTCTAACTGCTATATGCCTTCATGTGATAATCATTCCATTTTCATCTGAACAAATTGGGCTAGTCAACGTTACATGCGGTTGACCTCAATTTCTCTTTTAATCTAAATCTACCTTTGGATAAATTTACAATTCTATGCTTTTTGTGTTAGAGACCATAGGATAACTCTTGATGAAGAGGAAAACCACCAACAACTGAGAGAAGGTACTTCTTGGACATCAAAATAAGGACTTAATAGATCCAATTCCCAGGATATCAAGGAAAAAGAAGCAAGAACAATAACAGGTAGGATTAAAACCACTAGCACATCACTATCTTCCCAATGGCTGTCCAGGCCAACATGAAGTTTTGTACTAGAGTGTTATATTTTTTTTTCTCACACTGATCCTCCTGTACAGGCAGTAGCCAAGTTTCTCAAAGCTAGGCCTGAGGAAAACTGGGGTGGCCATGCATTTGGTTTTTTTTGCAACGTGTCATTACTTTTAAAGCCCTACATGGTATCGGGCCTGGGTACTTGAGACACCGCCTCCTGCCAGTTACCTCCCAGAGACCTATTAGATCGCACAGACTAGGCATCCTCCGGATTCCATCTGCCGGTCGGTCAATGTCGGCTGGTGACACCACCCCCCCCGGGGGAGGGCCTTCTCTGTAGCTGCTCTGGCCCTATGGAACGATCTCCCTGTTGAGATCCGGACCCTTACTACCCTTCCGGCCTTCCGCAAAGCAACCAAGACCTGGCTGTTCCGGCAGGCCTGGGGCTGTTGAATCATCCAGCCCTATCCTAAGTTATGAATGTTGTTGAATTTTTAATTGTTGTTTTTTATTTTTATATTCCCCCCCCTTCCCTTTTTGTTTGTAAGCCACCCTGAGTCTTCCGAGAGTGGGCGGGATACAAGTTAATTAAATAAATAAATAAAAAAAAGGAAAAGTAGTTTACAAAGTTAAAAGCCTCTTTCTTTCTTTCTTTCTTTCTTTCTTTCTTTCTTTCTTTCTTTCTTTCTTTCCTTCCTTCCTTCCTTCCTTCCTTCCTTCCTTCCTTCTTTCTTTCTTTCTTTCTTTCTTTCCAAAAAGATGCATTTATCATTTTTTAGGATGGTTGATTTAACTGGGATAATTTTATTTAAATTCCTCCTTCCCTCTGCCTGGGAAATAACTCTGGGAGGAAAAGCTATATAGGAAATTTTATTTCTTTATTTAATTTTTCAAACATGTAAAAGATAACAGGTATAAGTATAAACATAAACATGAACACAGGAGATGGGTAGGAATAAATGGAGACAGTAGGACAGGGACGGTAGGCATGCTGGTGCACTTATGCATGCCCCTTACAGACCTCTTAGGAATGGGGTGGGGTCAGGGGTGGGTTTCTCGCCCCGTTCCAACCGGTTCAGTTGGAACGGGGCCGGCGGCGTCCTCGTGCACGCGCACAGTGCACGCATGCGTACTAGCACCTGTGCAATGCTCCAGCTGCTCCTGGAGGATTGCGCAGGCGCTGTATGCATTCTGCGCAGGCGTGGAAGCGCAGAACTCATCAAAACCGGGTAAGAAACGCGGGCGGGCGGGTGGATCCTTCGGCGTTCCTGGAAGTTACTTACTTCCGGGTTCGCCGACCAACTGGTTCGCGGGGACCACTGCGAACCACCTGAAACCCACCCCTGGGTGGGGTCAACAGTAGACAGTCTTAGATTAAAATTTTGGGGGTTTGGGGCAGTGCTGGGTTCCTACCAGCATTACTATCCGCACGCTTCATTAGCCCCAGCCAAGAACAGATAGAGGAAAAACTTAAATATCGAAGCCAATGTTCTCATTGTCTGATTGTGAATTTAATATATGGCAGTCCAATATGTCAAGGGTATTAGAAAACATACTTGCAATACGCAACCATTTTCTTCCAACACGTTAATTAGATGTGGTTCGGTAACCGCTGGATTCATTAAGTTTATATGTAATTGAAACCAAATAGAGATCGCGAACCTGGAAAGTTCTCTTTCGATTAAGGAGTAGCCATCAATTGTGAAAGCAAACTCTGTCCCTTTTGCTGGGGAAAGTTATTGCTCATGTTAGTCTCGGAGAATGGGAAATGCCCTCCGGCACCCAATAAGCCTCCTCTGTCTTTCTGTTTCAGAATAAAATTCAACCCTGCACGATTGGGCAGCCAAGAAGGCTGGAGGGAGAGATAGAAATTGCTTCCCGTCCAGATCACGAGCTGTTTTCAGGTCTAATTTTCTATTGATACAACCAGAAGAGTGTGAGAGCAAGGAAAAATATATTATAAAAAGTCATCACTTTCCATGGTTTTTTTTGGGGGGGGAGAGGGGGCTGAAAATAAAGGCAAAACTGAAGGAACAAGGAGGAGGAAGACAATTCGCTGTAACAATCCCACTTTTATTCGTTTGTTTCTACTTTTCCAAGATATCTGTGCCTGTGATCAAACTCTTATTTTAAAATTAATTTCTGCTTGATCAGGCAGTCATTTGTTTCCCTTAAAAGCTGAGCCTGTTGTTAATCAGCTGCATAGTGCTGCTAAATTTATTTAAGTGAAACAAATAAGGCTCCCCTATTAATGAAATAACTTCGTTAAAGCTCAAAGGCAGAGTGCAGCAATGTGCATTCCTCTAGATCCGTGATGGCGAACCTATGGCACATGTGCCAGAGGTGTCACACAGGGCCCTCTCTGTGGGCACACAAGCTGTTGCCCCAGCCTAGCTCCACCGCATGCACACAGGTTTGAGTTTGAGTTTTATTTCATTTGTATGCCGCCCTTTTCCCTGAAGGGACTCAGGACGGCTCACAACTCAAGGGAAGGGGGAATACAGACAGTTAACAACAACACAAAACAATACATAGTTAAAACGCAACAATCATACCATTTGAGATAGGGGCAACGATTCTTTAGCCCCAGGCCTGTCGGAACAGCCAGGTTTTAAGGGCAATGCGGAAGGTCTGGAGGGTAGTGTGGGTGCGAATCTCCATGGGGAGTTCGTTCCAGAGGGTCGGAGCAGCCACAGAGAAGGCTCTCCTCCGGGTAGTTGCCAGTCGACACTGGCCGGCGGATGGAATTCGGAGGAGGCCTGCTCTGTGCGATCTAATCAGTCTGGTGGAGGTAATTGGCAGCAGGCGGTCTCTCAAACCTCCCGCCGGCCAGCTGATTTTTGGGTCTCTGCTGTGCATGCACAGGGGTGGGGCGCATGCGGGAGATGTGCACACTTGTGCAGGGGGGCATGTGCGGGAGATGGATGGAGCACAGGGGGGTTCAGCAGGAGGTTTCAGGGAGCCCTGCTAGGCCCAAAATGGGGCGTGGAGGGTGTTGTGTGCATGCATGGGGGTGGGGGAGCATGGAGGGGTCATGTGTGCATGCATAGAGGGGCATGGGTGTGGGGGGTTGTCACACACACATTGCAATAAGGGTGAGGGCATGCGTGTGTATGCATTCTCTCTTGCGCGCTTTTGGTATGTGGTGACAAAAACGTTAGCCATCACTGCTCTAGATCCATTAATCTAGGAGTCCCATCATCCTTGACTGAATTAACTAAGATGATGGTACCAGGAGTTCAGGAAAGTAGTTGGATGAGTCCATATTACTACTGCAATGCACTCTACATGGGGCAGCCCTTGAAGAGTATTCGGAGACTTCAACTCGTCCAGAACGCAGCCGCGCGAGCGATTGTGGGTACACCTCGGTACACCCACGTTACACCTATCCTCCGCGAGCTGCACTGGTTACCGATCAGTCTCCGGATACGCTTCAAGGTGCTAGTCGTCACTTATAAAGCCCTTCATGGTATTGGATCTGGGTACTTGAGAGACCGCCTGCTGCCAATTACCTCCCACAGACCCATTAGATCTCACAGGGTTGGCCTCCTCCGGGTGCCATCTACCAGCCAATGCCACCTGGCTATTACCTGGGGGAGGGCCTTCTCTGTGGCAGCTCTGGCCCTCTGGAATGAACTCCCCGCAGGGATCCGGACCCTCACCTCTCTCCAGGCCTTCCGAAAAGCCGTTAAAACCTGGCTGTGCTGGCAGGCCTGGGGGTGATGAGTTCCCTCCCCTGTCGACATGTATGATTGTGCGACTGTTGTCTACTTTTATTATTTGTATTTTGTTTTTTCTTATGTTCCCCTTTTTCCCCCTTGAATTGTTCGCCGCCCTGAGTCCTCCCGGAGAAGGGCGGCATACAAATAATAAAATTCTATTCTATTCTATATTAGCCATTTCTGCTGCAGTAGACATTGTCCATTTCATTCTTCTTTCCTCTTGCTCTCTCTTTTCTGTTGTTGTTTCGGATATGTCACATGAATGAAATCTTCAAACGTGTCATTAATACTTTCAGCAACTTTTATTAACCTTTATACTCAGCCCTATATTCCAGATGTATCTTTCAGCAGATCTGCTGCAACATCTAATTGTATAACTATACTTTCACGAGCCCCCTTATTTTATTTCTCTGTGACAAGATGTCTTAGCAGATCACTGTACAAAGAAGGGTTTTGAATCATTGCAGCTCAGGAGTAAGACTGTCAGCTCAGCACAAGTGATCCTGTCAAGGGCGAGGATATTCAAAACTTCAGTAATTGCATTAGAAATGTCGGAAACTTCAAAAGATATGACTTTCCCACTGGCAATGCAACTTTCCCATCAAGCATCTGATGGCAATTTCATTTCGTGTTTCATAAATGTAGTCACAATATTCCATATTTTAGTCGAAGAAGCAAAGCAATGATAAACTCTGTATCAATTTCCAAAACACGTTGGTGCAAGATTTAGCTGTATTGCATAAAACCAAGTTTTAAGTTGCAACAGCCACTGGGGATAGATATAAATGGTTAGGATTTATAGAAATCTGTGGAGTCTTTGATGCTCTCTGAGCTTGGTTGTTTCCTTGCAGAGGTTTCATTAACAAACTAATAATTTTATCAGGGAGTGGAGTTCTCTTTCATTTTATATATTAGTAGCTTGTCAGTGTTGGTGGGAGTGATCTTGGCAGTTCCTTGATTGTGCTGTTGTTTATTGTTAGCTTGTTTGCCTGAGTTTTGAATCTCTTGCAAAAGTCTCATTGCACACCAATATGCTTTTTGTTCATCATGAACTACTACCATAAAAATAACTTTATTTTGTTAGTCTAGCACCACTAGAAGTTCTGATATTTATATAGCCTACAAAATAAGAATGATGATGCAGTGGTTATGTGCAGTATTGCTAGAGTGACAGACGTCCCACACTTGGCAGGACAGGCACACCTTCTCATAATTTTTCCCGGGCCATTCCCAAAAGATCCCGCTTAATTTTGGCGCCTTCTTTGACTCGCTCCCCCGCCCATCCGCTGCCGCTCGCATGGGCGGGGTAGCGTAGTGAGTGAGCGGGTGGATGGGTGGGGGTGCGAGCTTGCCTTTTCCAGCCCCACTTCCGGACAAGCCGTGGGAAAACCTCCGCGAAAAGAGCCACCTGGGGCCGCCGCTTCTTCTCCGAACTCAGAGTAAGTGACGGGCGGGACGAGTGAGCGGGCGGATGGTGGTGGGATCTCTGCCCGCTGCACTGCAGCTGACTCGCCCCGGGCCGGGCGGGCTGGGAGGCTTTGGGCATCCGGGTGGGAAGAACGCGGAGGAAGGCAGAGTGGCGCTCAACGCGACTCTGCTACTTCTACTGGAGGAGCCCCTAGATAGGGAAGGCGGGTGGCGGGGCAGAGCAAGGGAGCCCAAGCGGCGGATCCTGGGCTCATATGCAGACAGAGCTCTTCAGGCACAGGAGCGCTGGAAAAGTGCTCCGCTCATGCACCCACTCAATGTAATAAATCCTGAAATTTTGGGAAATGATGTGTCATAGAATGAAATAGACTTTAAATATTGACTTTCCCTTTCTGCCAACATTTTCTCTATTAAGTATCACTAAGCCTTACATTTCTGCAAAGTATAGTAGTTTACTTTGTTCACGATAATACCTGCCAGGATATTTTGTATTTAGAAAAATGGCAATGTCAGCAGTTGCTAGACGCTCCTAGGCCTCCCATTGGTCCTCCTATTCAAACTACTGTATATAAATACCTTGGCATGGAAAAGTTACTTTTGAATCGCTGTCACCGTTCTTTTCTGAATAAACCTGTTCTTGTTGTGAAGTCCTGGCTCTCGTGTCGTCTCTATCCTCGATCCATTAAAATTATTTCAGATCCTTTTCTATCCTTATTTGATGTTGTTGTTAATGTGCTCGATTAACAGGGAGAATGTGAATTCTAGGTTTCTTTTAGGGAATAAAAGCCAGTGTGCATCTCCGGTAATCATTCTCTTCTAACTCAACTTACTTTACAGGGTTATTATTGTGAGAAAATCAGAGGAAGCACTATATACATCACCTCAAGCTGTTCAGAAATAAAGGTGGACAATAATATAATAAACTTGCAATCATTTTTGATTGACTGATATGGGTTTTTTTTGTACCTGTTTTTATTATTTTTTAATATTGTGAGCCACCTAGAGTCACATATATGAGATAGGTAGACAACCCAACCCAACCCAACACAATACAACACAACAAGAGTAAGGTGGCGAGCCGAGGTGGCGCAGTGGTTAAATGCAGCACTGCAGGCTACTTCAGCTGACTGCAGTTCTGCAGTTCGGCAGTTCAAATCTCACCGGTTCAGGGTTGACTCAGCCTTCCATCCCTCCGAGGTGGGTAAAATGAGGACCCGGATTGTTGTTGGGGGGCAATATGCTGGCTCTGTAAACCACTTAGAGAGGGCTGAAAGCCCTATGAAGCGGTATATAAGTCTAACTGCTACCCTAACCCTAACCCTAACACAACACAACACAACACAACACAACACAACACAACCAACCAACCAACCAACCAACCAACCAACCAACCAACCAATGAATTTTATAAATAGTTAAATAATAATTAAAGATTAATATTTTAAAAGAACAATAGTAATGAATATATGTTGTCTTACTATAGACAATAGTGCCAATCATACAAGTTGTTATAATGCATGTTAGAGTAATAGATGATTTTTTTTTGTTAACATTTTGAAAAATTGATCTAATTTTTACTCTTTGTAAATCCCACGTGCTATTTCTTTTTATTATTGTTATTCTTTTCCTTGTTTGGTTCTAGTTTTAAATATCCATAACAATAAATAAAATGCTTTGTTTGAAAAAAGAGAGAGGTTTTAAGACCATTACTTCCAGCAAACATATCTGAAAATCATTAAAAAAAAGTTTGGTGGTAATTCTCCGTGGCACGACAAAACCGCGCTCGACTAAAGCGCGCCTGATTAAACCGCGTTCGCTGACGTCATCAACAGGGCGACAACAGCCAGCGCGGAGAAAGAAGGGTGCTTTAAATAGCGCTTTGAAAGCAAGCCGATTCAAGTTAAGGTAAGGGTTAGGGTTAGGGTTAGGTTTAGGGTTAGATTAAGGGTTAGGATTAGGTTTAGCATTAGGTTATGGGTTACGTTTAGGGTTAGGTTTAGGGTTAGGTTAAGGGTTAGGGTTAGGTTTAGGGTTAGGTTAAGGGTTAGGTTAAGGGTTAGGATTAGGTTTAGCATTAGGTTAGGGGTTACGTTTAGGGTTAGGTTTAGGGTTAGGTTAAGGGTTAGGTTTAGAGTTAGGTTTAGGATTAGGTTTAGGGGGGGTTAGGTTTAGGGGTTAATTTTAGGTTTAGCGTTTACAGTGTGCTTTTTTCTCCACACTGTTGTTGCGCTGTGATGACGTCAGCTACGCGGTTTCATCGAGCGTCCTTTAGTCGAACGCGGTTTTGTGGTGGAACCGTAATTGTCAACTCTGGATTAAAAAAAAGTCAATTAGCTTCCCTGACTTTATTAATATGGAAAAGAAACTCTGGACAAGGCCAAATAATTGTGAAAAATAAATACACAAAAAAATCCAATAGATTTTTGACGAGGTGGGTTAGATTTTAATGTAATATGATTCCACATGTATACTGTCTTCTCTTATTATTTTTCTTTAAAACTAGGATATGTTAAGTATATTGATATGGAAGCATAAATACCATTAATATAGATTGGAGTTTGCTCAGAAGCGGAAATACACCAATGGGAGGAAGAGTGGGAAATAGAAGAGAGAAGAAAGATGGGAAGAGAGGGATAGGAGAGAGGGTAAGGGGGGAAGATGAGGAGGATAGGAATGTAGAGAGAGGAGAAGGAGAAAGGAAGGGGAAGTAGAGTAGGAAAGGATGATGAAGGGAAGAAAGGAGGTAGGAGAGAGGTAGAAGAAAGAGGTATATGGAGAGCAGAAGAGCTAATAATGGGGTTTTATCTTTTTGGGCGTTGATGACAAGAGGAACTGATGTAATTACTACTTAATACAATAGGATATTGACTATGAAATAGTCTACATGTGATTGTATGTCATGAAAATGGAAAATAAAAAAGTATATTTAAAAAAAAATCCAATAGACACAGTTTTATTAGATGAGGCAAACCAAACAGTAAGACAATGTGTGGGATATGTCAAGGTCTTTGTGTATTTCTATGTCACTGTAATTGAAAAGGTTTGTAAAAATGAGATAAGAATTAACAGGATTCTATAAAGACTGGATTCGGAAGTGATTGATCCAATTTCTGAGCTGAATTGACAATCCAAATGGAACTTGCAATTTAGGTTGAGTCAACAAATCAGACAGTTTGGAAGGGGACTGTGCCTGATTCAAAGCAAAGCATGGAAGTTAATCAATTAAATGCACCAAGTTGATTTAAATAATTGAGTAATGGTGTATTGAAAATTCAAATTGAACTGACAGTTTCAAATGGTTTGGAGCCAATCTGTACCCTCAGATAATGAATCTGCATTATTGACTCTGGAAAAGTTTTTAAGTGCTGGAGAGCAGAATTTCAGCCTTGATTACTAGGTGGAGTGCAGACAGTACATCAGTAGCTTCATCATTGAGAATGTGACAGATTTGAAGTAAATGGGTTTTCCAAAGGAGGGATGTAAAATATTACAAATGGAAAAATTACAAAATATTGCACATCATCCCATTGATAACACTCTTAAATGTTCTGTCAGACTGAGATGGGATAGCCACGTAATGAAATGTGAAGGATCATTCAAGAAATGATGGAAACAATCTCCTTCCAAATTGTCACTTACCCTGACAATTATCCTTCATGCTCACTGGTGGAAGTTATGATATGCAAACAGCATTTGAATTCGTGAGGGACATAGTTTCTATCCCAAATGAAAGAAGGGATGGCTGGGCTTCCTTGGCCAGAACAACAACTCCCAAGCTAAAAAAATAATAATGTTTGATTTGAATTATATGATTGATATATGACCTCTGATTGCCATTCATTTTGTGTGTCAGTTCTTCCAAGGTTGTCCATGGGTTTACTTTAGCTGACTAGTTTTGCACTTGCTGTTATTTGTTTACTAACTGGATACCTGTACTTCGCTGGGAAACTATATGCTTGTTGCTTGGTTAATATAAGGCAACTGGCAGTTGGAACAGAGTTCTTTTCAGGTGGGGAGGGGGAGTAGAACATCTAACTCTTTAGCATCAGAGCTTGTTAATATAATATTGTATAAAATTACTAATGGTTGTATGGTCATTTTGAAAAATCCTTTCTTAGTGAGCACCTAGAGGAAACTGCGTGCCAAATTTCAAGTTTTTATGATTTATAGTTCTGGAGAGTTCATGATGAGTGAGTGGTATTTGACACACACACACACACACACACACACACACACACACACACACACACATGTATATGTGTGTGTGTGTGTGTGTGTATGTGTGTGTGTGTGTTTTTATTTGTGCTGATAAATAAATAAAGGGAGACTAGTATAGATCTATTTCAAGCTATTTAGCTCTCATCAGCTAGCCATACCCTTACTGGGATTTGAACCTGGACTATATTACTACTAGGCAGACTTCTTAGCCATTAGGCCACAGGCTCTTATCCGTTTATCAGCGAAGCCAGGATGAAAGGTATCTATTAGATTTTTACAACCCTTGGTAAGCCCCAATTATGGGAGGAAGCTAACTGCTTCCATCATCTGTCAATCGGCTCGTCACAAGAGTCCATCACAACAGAAACCCAATATTTTTACTGTTGCCTTTGTTATATTTGTGTTTTTTTATTTGTGCTGATAAATAAATAAAGGGAGACTAGTATAGATCTATTTCAAGCTATTTAGCTCTCATCAGCTAGCCATACCCTTACTGGGATTTGAACCTGGGCTATATTACCACTAGGCAGACTTCTTAGCCATTAGGCCACAGGCTCTTATCCGTTTATCAGCGAAGCCAGGGAAGAAGGTATATATTTAGTGTCACAACCCCTGATAAGCCCCAATTATGGGAGGAAGCTAACAGCTTCCATTATCTGTCAATCGGCTCGTCACAAGAGTCCATCACGACAGAAACCCAATATTTTTACTGTTGCCTTTGTTACACATGTGTGTGTGTATGTGTGTTTGTGTGTCTTTGGTTATTTGAGTTTTCTCCCGCGTAAAATTGGAGGTGTCTTGGCGACGTTTCGACGAAGTCTCATTCGTCATCTTCAGGCTTCGTGCTTCCAGGAGCAATGTGAGATCTCGGCTGTTTCTTCCTTTTAACTGCCAGTCGGGGTTTGAGCTGATTGGGTGGGAGCTTGGCTGTGTTCTGATTGGGTGGAGGTGTGTTCTATATATATACATGGATTGGAATGAGTGAGAGTGAACGGCCCAAAGTCACCCAGCTGGTTTTCAGGGCTAAGGTGGGACTTGAATTCACTGTCTCCTGCTTTCTCACCTGGTGTCTTAATCACTAGATTAAACTGGCTCTCATGCAGATATAGTTTTCTTCTGGGGCACATGCAGTTTGCTTTCTCTTAAGCTCCCAGAGAAGAGACATACATATTTTATAAGTGGATAGACTGATAAACTCACAGTCTACAGCAGTGACTTTGCCACGATGGGTTTATTCATTGCTCTAAGCCATGCACAACCATGGAAGCCTTCTAAGAATATAGACCTTATTTAGCAGCTGTTACTTGCATATGGTTGATATGAAGGAAGGAAAGGCTAGCATGATCATGCTGACCAGTGGTGGGTTTCAAAAATTGTTTGAACCTACTCTGTGGGTGTGGCCTCCTTTGTGGGAGTGGCTTGCTGCCCATGTGACCGGATGGGAACAGCTTGCCGCCCATGTGACCGAATATGAAGATGCCGAAGACACTTGTCAGAACCACCTTAAATTACCTCACACACAGCACTGCCATGCATAAGAATATGACGTAAACTTGTTTTTTAAAAGGCATCTTTGGTTTGCGTTAAAACAACTTCAACACATGCAATGTTCTGATTGCACCACAAACGCAGTAGTCATCCTTACCTTTCACAGAGGCACTGAGTTTTATAAATATGAGCATGATAGTGTAGAATAATCCTATCCAAGGACCAGTGGTGGGTTTCAAAAAATTTTGGAACCTCTTCTGTAGGTGTGGCCTGCTTTCCGGGTCCACTGGTGGAACCTCTTCTAACCACTTCGGTAGATTTGACAAACCGGTTCTACCGAATAGGTGCGAACTGGTAGGAACCCACCTCTGATGCTGACTATAATATATGATCATATGCTAAGCTGAGTTCATGCATACAATTTGCTAGGTTTTTAAAACTGTGTTTTGTTAGCTAAGCTGAGAGTCCTGTTCACATGCAATAATGACTTGCAATGTTTGAGTTCACCTATGGCTTATGGGTTTTTACCCAGTCTGTTCTGATATTTCTAAAGAAACTTTCCCCTTTGCTTTGATTCTTTTGGGGCAGTTTTCTATTTTTTTAGCATGTAACATCTCCCAAAAGATTAGATCACTGAATTCATGGCTAACACCCTGCTAATTGAATTGGATTGTTGCCATAACAAAAGCTGGGTTGCTGAAACCAAAGCCAGTGAAAAGGACTATATTTCTTCTACTTCTCCCATAGTCAAAATAGACTTTGGTTTCTAAGGTGGTTTAAAAGTGAGACCGATTTCTTGTGGACAGTGGAGAATCAAAGCAGCATTGAGATACAAAGGGAATTATTTTTTTCTGATATAATCCACAGCGCAGATGAAAAAGCAGTCAGCCGTTCTGAAATATTAACAAGGTGTTAACAATTTGGAAAATGTTAAGAGCCTTTCTATTTGTTTTGTTATGGGAGTGAGATGAGAAAGAAAGATCTTGCTAACAGTCCAGGAAAAGTGGCAGGAGAGATCTGCTAGATTGACTGTTGCTCCAAGCCAAGAAGTTTGCAATGATATCTGCTGCTAATCATCTTGCATGACTTTTGAAAGAGATTACACCAGGGACGTGCAGTCACTAGAGGCAAGGGAGGCGGGGCCTCACCAGTCTCCTCAGGAAAAGGAAAGGATTTTAAATAATTTTCTTAAAATAATTAAAGCCAGGGTAGTTGCTACCAGATTTCAAGTCACAATGGCTTGGTGTCTGCTCTCAGTATTAACTAGGAGGAGGCCAGAGAACTAGGGGCCTCTTTTGCATAAGGATTTTTTCACCTTTTAAGAGTTAAGCAAGGGTTAACAAGCGAAGAATTTATTATGCAAATGAGGCAAGTATTCTCTCGCCTCATGTAGAGGGCATTTTTAGAGGCTTTTTAGAGTTTTCTGGGAGCGACTAGCTCAGTCTGACTTCAGAGCTCTGGCTTTTCAAGAGGAAAGGGCGGGGCAGGGAAAAGCAGAGTTGAAATCGTCTCTGAAACAGCTGGAAAAGGTGCGTGTGTGGGGAGGGGGGAGGAATTCAAAAAGTTTGATCGGAAGGCAACAGGGAAAGGGGGGGTATGGCAGAGGAGCTGCTTTCAAGCCTTTGGAAAATATATCCAATCCAACTTCTGTGTTTGTGTTTGAGAGTGAGTGAGTGAATGAGAGAAGGATCGAAGTTCTCTGTGTGCGTGTGTCTGTTTGAGAGAGGGGGAGGGAGGGAGAGAGGGAGGAAGGAGGGGGAGGGAGAAGAAAAAGAATGGGAAAACTTATTTTGCAAGGGGGGGAAATGCTGTCGCTTTAAATCGGAACTGAGCATGCCTGGCTGTGGAATTCTGGGAGTTGAAGTCCACAAGTCTAAAAACAGCCTCACCGGGGCTAAAGCTGAGCGCACGTCACTGGATTACACAATCCATTCATGAAGGAAAATCATATCAGTGCTTACATGAGTGTTACTTAATGAAATCCACTTATTTAGAAGTCTATACCTAATTTTTAAAAAAGTGACTGTTAAATAAGGGCAATGCACTTGACTCAAGATGAGTTACGCGAGTGGTTTGCTTCAAATGATACGATCTTGCTCGGGTTTTTGGAAAGAAAGTGTAACAGCTAACAATAGAAGAAAATATTTGTAGCTTTGGGTTAAACTGGGGGGTGCTTGAGCTCTCTGAGCTTGGTGCTTTTCTTGCAGCATTTCATTACAAAACTAGGTAAATCATCAGTGCACCTAGCATTGATAATGTTACCTTGTTAGGTGATAAAACACTTACAAGAAAACCACCAAGCTCAGAGAGCACCCAATATATTTTTGGTAGTGAAATGTCTGCAATAAAACCAACAAAGAATGTAAGAGCTGTTGTGCCAAAATATTTAGAAGGCAGAGTTTGGGGAAAAGTGACTAGGTTTCTGTTAAAAGTTGAGTTGAGTTTATTGATCTTGTATGCCGCCCACTCCCGAAGGACTCCGGGCGGCTTACAATAAACAAGGGAAGGGGATAAATACACAAAACAACACTTTAAAATACACAACAGTCACAGTTTCCGAGGGGCTGGATATTTCGAGAGCCCCCCGGCCTGCTGGAGCAGCCAGGACTTAACGGCTTTGCGGAAGGCCAGGAGGGTAGTAAGGGTCCGGATCTCCACGGGGAGATCGTTCCAAAGGGCTGGAGCTGCAACAGAGAAGGCTCTCCCCCGGGGAGTTGCCAGCCGACATTGGCTGGCAGATGGAATCCGGAGAAGACCCAACCTGTGAGATCTAATCGATCTTTGGGAGGTGATCGGCAGGAGGCGGTCTCTCTAAAAAAGAGAGGGGGGTGGAAATGAGGGAATAATTGGAATATTTTTTCTAAATATGGTATTGAATGGGAACTCTAGAAGTGCCAACTACTATCAGGGGACATTGTAGAAGGAAACTGGCAGGTTGTTGAGAGACAGACTCTTAGTATTTTTATTTTTATACAATCCAACTTTCCTCAGGGAACTTAGTCTCCATCCTGGCAGAATGGAGTATCAGGACTTCCCTCATTCTAGCGCCATGATGGTGAACCTATGGCACAGTGACGTGCAATCAGTGGAGGCAGGAGTGACAGAGCCTCACCACTGTCATCATGAAAAGAAAAAAAAATTAAAAGGAAAAAGGCTGAGGTAGTTGCTGCCAGAGTCACAGTGGATGACTCTGCTTAGTGCTTAACTGTTTAAAAAAGCCTCTAAAAAAGTGCCCTCACAGGAAGAACCACGTGCCTCATTTAATCTGACTTTATGATCACTCGAGCAGAGTTAAGCAAGGGTTAAAAGCCGAAAAATTCCTTATGTAGATGAGGCCCTTGGTTCTCTTGCCTCCTCCTGTAGAGGGCGTTTTTTTAGAGGCTTTTTTAAACAGTTAAGCAGAGTCATCCATTGGAGACTCTGGCAGCAACTAGCTCAGCCTGACCTCAGCAGCTCTTGCCTTTTTCCTTTTATATTTTTACATTTTCATCATGGCAGGCAAGAGCAGAGTTGAAATCCTCTGTGATTGTGAAATAGCTGGAAAAGGTATGTGGGTCGGAGGGAGGGGGAGGAATTCAAAATTAATGTAATTTGTAAGTAATTGTAAGTAATTTGTGTGTGTGTGTGTGTGTTTGTTTGTTTCTTCACTCAGAGGGAAGGGGGTAGGAGAGGCAGGGAGGGCAGCCCACCAGCTTTCTTTCTCTGTGTCAGGGAAGCCCGCCAGTAGAGGCGGGTCTTTTACCCACCTCTGCTGGCGGGCTGGCACTTTCTTTCTTTCTAGAAAGCGGCCTTTGGCTGCCCTGTTGCTATGTCCGACATAGAGGCGTCCCACCTCTATGTCAGACATAGCGCCGGGGTGGCAGGGTGGCTTTTGCCCGCTTTCAAGAAAGCTTTCTTGAAAGTGGGCAAAAACCGCTTTATTTCTTTTTGCCTCACCAGCCATAAACCTCACTGCACGTCACTGCTATGGCATGTGCACTACAGGTGGCATGCAAAGCCCTTTCTGTTGACACATGAGCCGTTGCCCCACCTCAGCTCCACCACACATGTGTGTGCGTCTCCCACCGGCAAGCTGATTTTTTGGGTCTGCTGTGCATGCGTGGGGGGGCGCATATGTGGGGGCCTACACACATATGCGTGGGGGCTGGGGGTGCAGTGAGATCCATTTTTGCTCCCAGGAGGCTGCAGGGAGGCCTACCAGGCCCAAAATGGGGTTTGGGGTGCATGGGGGGGGGAGCAGGAGGATTGTGTGCGCATGCATGGAGGTCACATGGGAGGGTCATGCATGCACACACAGGGGTGCATGATACACAGGGGGCGTCGTGCATGCATTGCATTATGGGCGCAGGCACATGTGCTTTTGGTGCATATGTGTCAGTGGTGGGTTTCAAAAATGTTTAGAACCTCTTCTTTAGGTGTGGCCTGCTTTGTGGAAGAGGCTCTCTGGCCATGTGACTGGGTTGGCCTGGCCAACTTGCAAAATGTGGTGAAACTCACTTAACAACACTCTTCCTTAGCAACCAAAATGTTTGCTCAGAAACTCTGGCATTTAAGACGCAAGTCTTAAAGCTGTCAAGTTACAAGACCCTCGCACCCTTAACCCTTTAGAAAAAAACCCCAGGGGTGTTCAAACTTGACAGCTTTAAGACTTGTGGACTTCAACTCCCCGAATTCCTCCTCTCGCTCTTCATCTTGATGATGTGCGGACGGGCAGGGAGAGGGAGCTGGAACCGATTCTAAACGGCACTGTAGATTTGTGGAACTCTTCTATAGAAGAGGTTAGAACTGGCAGGAACCCATCCTGGTATGTGTGCACGATTATCAGCTGGTTGGCACGCATGGTCTCACAGGAAAACAGAAGACCAGCTCTTCCAGTTTCTGGCACTGCCGCACGCACAAAGACCAGCTGATCATTGCAAGCACATGCACGCCTGAAACCCAGAAGAGGAACAGGCGGCGGCACACATGCCAGGTAACATGGCTCTGCGTGCCACTTTGGGCACATTTCCATAGCTTTCGCCATCACGGATATATATAATAGAATGTGTCTGTTCTGGTTTCGTCTGAAATTGTACTCAATTTTATCAGAATTATCATCCAACATGCAGCCTTCGTTACATTCTTATTTTGTTTTGTTCCTTAAGTCACACTCCTGAAAGTTTTCTCACAGGTAGCTGAATCATCTCACATATGCAAACACCAGGTGTTCATTCTTCTTAAACTGGTGATTTTAAGGATATTAAAGCAGAGATTCTGAAACAAACGTCCTCTTCAAGAGGACGGAGTTTTGAACTGTCACATTGTGTTGTTTTGGATGTTTGAAGCGAGGAGCAGCAGCATTTGAAAAACAGAGACGGCTTGGGACTCATCTGTAAACCAGACACGATTTTGGCTTGCGCGAGAAGCACTGTGGGATTGATCGGCTGTCCTCGAGAACTTACAGACCATTTTCTGAACTTTTTATGTCTGGTTTACATGGAGAGCCCATGCTCTGTCACAAAGAACGATCCTACTGAATGCCGAAGATAGGATAGTCTTTCATTCACATTCAGCTCCAGAAGGCTAATCTTTCATGGTTGAGAATCAAAATGGCACCAAAGGATATTTGGAAAAAGGAAAGAAACCTCTGTCTCTGCCAAAAGGCAGTCGGCGATACCTTGTTTTCCTTCCCCATCATTAATTTGGTATTTTCTGCAAAATGAATTCCAAATCTTCAGCTGCGAAGGAGAGGGTTTGTGAACCATTTTCTGTAAAGAAAATTGTATTGACTTACTGAAGACTTCAGAGATGTTTATAAGAGCACAATGGCGGCTTGCAATTTCTTCACTAAACAGAGAAAATATTTGTCACACCTTTGGTATTCCTCCCCCCACCCTAAAATACAGTGATTGCCTCTGAATGAGGCAGGAGTTACCCTTTGCTTATTTAGGCTGGCCTTACTGATTGTGTTAAAAATTGTTCTTGTTTCGGGATAGAAAAGAGAAGATTAATCGAATCATAACCATAGGGATTTTATAACTGCTCATTCCTTGCCTTTTGGGGGGAGACTATTTCCTTCTGTACAACATTTCCAGCTCGGTATACATCAGAGGTGGGTTCCTACCAGTTTGCACCTATTCGGTAGAACCGGTTCGTCAAATCTACAGAACTGGTTAGAAGAGGTTAGAAGAGGTTCCACCAGTGGACCTGGAAAGCAGGCCACACCTACAGAAGAGGTTCCAAATTTTTTTGAAACCCACCACTGGTCCTTGGATACAATTATTCTACACTATTATGCTCATATGTATAAAACTCAGTGCCTCTGTGAAAGGTAAGGATGACTACTGCGTTTGTGGTGCAATCAGAACATTGCGTGTGTTGAAGTTGTTTTAACGCAAACCAAAGATGCCTTTTAAAAAACAAGTTCACATCCTATTCTTATGCATGCCAGTGCTGTGTGAGAGGTAATTTAAGGTGGTTCTGACAAGTGTCGTCGGCATCTTCATATCCAGTCACATGGGCGGCAAGCCACTCCCATCCGGTCACATGGGCGGCAATCCACTCCCACAAAGGAAGCCACACCCACAGAGTAGGTTCGAACAATTTTTGAAACCCACCAGTGGTATACATCCATTGTAAATACACTTCTCCCCCAACTTATTTCAGTTTCTCTTTGTCTATATATGTGATACTATTATATACCTTCCTTAATTTACAATCCTTCATTATGTACCATTTCCATTTATACATGTTTGTTCATCTCTACCTATACATTGCTATTTTCTAGCACCTGTGTCTTCTTCATTTAGTCTTTCCTTAAACTTACACCTGTTCTCTAGCAATTTGAACCACTCATTCCATACCATATAATATTCTGTTTCCTCCTTTTCTTTTATTTCTTTTGTGAGTTTGTCCATCTCTGCATACTCTTTCATTATAACATTCCCCTCTGATGATATATTATTATTCTTCCAATTTTGTACATGTATTATTCTCGCTGACATTATGATATGTATAATTAAATATTGTGGGCTGTTGTCATATTTCCTTGTAGGTATTCCCAAAAGAAATAATTCTGGTTTCATATCTATTATGATATTATGAATTCTTGATTCTATAGTGTACACAAGATTTTTCTTTGTTGATAGCAGTAGAAATAGCAGTTAGACTTATATACTGCTTCCTATACTTTACAGACCTCTTGTCAAGGCTCCGACTAATGAACCCAAGCAAATCAGAACTCTGACAATTGGGTCCTTCTCAAAGGTCTTCTTTATTGAGTACATCATATCGGCACAGCTTCAAAGGAAGACCAATTCTAAATCTTTCCTGTGGTTTCAGTATAATTAAACTAGGAAATAACTCCATCCCCAAGGGTCACAGGTCATGTTGGCCAGTTAGGTTAATTGGCGGACTTTTCAGGAACTCCTTCCCCAACCTTATTGGTTGCCAGTAGAGATGACCTTGATTCTCATGAGAAAGCTCTCTGTTGTGTCTAGTAATGCATTCCATCTTCCGTACCCCTTTCTGCCTCTGTGTGGCAACTGAGGAACATAAAGATGGCTGCTGCCAGATTCGATTGAAGTTGACACCTCTCTAAATGGTTTACAGAGCCAGCATATTGCCCCACAACAATCTGGGTCCTCATTTTATCGACCTTGGAGGAATGGTAAGCTGAGAAAACCCACATGATGGTCGCATGTGATTGGCATGTGCATTGTGTCAGTTGCAATCATATATACAAATTATACATGATGATCATAGAAATGAGATTTGGTGCAAAGTACGGAAACTATACAAGACATATGCTTATTACACCCATTGCTCTTGTTGCTGAAGATTAGTTGGAAATGATGACATTCACTGGTTTTTTGGCACTTTGCTATTGGTTTTTGGCAGAGTAATTTTTATGGGTTCCAGGGACAGAAAATGAAGAAGGGCCTGGGAGCCATCTGTTAATAGTGGATTGCCAGTTCTACCATTGCCTTATGCAGAAATGTGTGCACACACAGGTAGGATCTGAATTGAGATTATAGGCATGTAAATAACCATGCCCCCTGATGCTTGCAAAAATCTTTCCATGTATAGAGAAATGTCTAAAAATGCATGAAGATATTGAGCTATATTCCTGTACAAGTAATGTTAGAAATAACTAAACATTGGAAAGTTTTGATCTCAAACAGTGGTGCGATTATTTATTTTTTTACTACTGGTTCTGTGGGCGTGGCTTGGTGGCCGTGGCATGGCGAGCGTGGCTTGGTGGGCATGGCAGGGGAAGAATAGTGTAAAATCTCCATTCCCTCCCCACTCCAGGGGTAAGATACTGCTATATCACCATTTCCTCACGATCAGCTGGGACTCGGGAGGTAGAAAGGTGGTATTTACCAGTTCTCCAAACTACTCAAACTTTCTGCTAGCAGTTATCCAGGACTGGTCAAAACCTGCTGAATACCACCTCTGATCTCAAATCTGTCCAGCTTGAAGTGTTTCCTGAGTGCAATACAGGGGTGGGTTTCTCGCCCCGTTCCAACTGGTTCGGTTGGAACAGGGCCGGCGGCGTCCTCGTGCACGCACGTGGTGCACGCATGCGTACTAGCATCTGTGCGATGCTCCAGCTGCTCCTGGAGGATCGCGCAGGCTCTGTATGCGTCCTGCACATGCGTGGAAGCGCAGAACTCGTCAAAACCGGGTAAGGAGCACAGGCGGGCGGGTGCGCCCTTCGCCGTTCCCGGAAGTTACTTACTTCCGGGTTCGCCGACCAACCGGTTCGCAGGGACCACCGCGAACCGGTTGAAACCCACCCCTGGTGCAATATGAATTACTTAAGTCTTACTAGAAGTCTTCCAATGATGTTCTGTGAGAAGTATCTGGATTTTGAAATATCCCCTTCTGAACTTGCAATAAATGTTTTGACCAAGATCCATGTTACAGTCAAAACCAAATTACATTATTGCTTAGAACAAAATGTAAACTCCGTCCTGGAATGTTTGAGAACCAACTGCTGAATAGTATTCAGAAAATATAATGATTTCAATTTCAATTTAATAAAATTTGTATGTCGCCCACTCCCTTGGGACTCTGGGCGGCTTACAGGCAAGATAAAAAACATTTTAAAATGTAAAAGTAAAAAATACAATTGTTAAAATTACACACCATCCGTTCAGTCTAAGTGGGGCTGGACATTAATCAACAGCCCCAGGCCTGCCGGAACAGCCAGGTCTTAGTGGCTTTACGGAAGGCCGGGAGAATGGTAAGGGTCCGGATCTCTACGGGTAGATCGTTCCACAGGGCCGGTGCAGCTACAGAGAAGGCCCTCCCCCGGGGGGCCGCCAGGTGGCATTGTCCAGTCAACGGCACCCGGAGGAGGCCCAACCTGTGAGATCTTGTTGATACATGATACATTGCAAAATCTAAAGAACCTACAAGTAAATGTATATATGATGCCTATGAATGCAAGGACTTGTCTTTTATGTGGATGTTTTTCAAATTCCTAGTCTACTCTATAGCTATTTCTCAATGGCCTTCCATAAAAATACTAGCCAGATTTAGCCTTGCTTGGCCATTTGAGATCAGTCAAGGTTCTTGAACTTTTAAAGGATGCCAAACCAAATTGCCTGATATAGTTGTACACAACTGTGAGGAGAAGATCCAAACTTCCGAAGGGAAGAAATTTGTACAGCTCTTAATATTCCTCTCTTAATTTGTACAATCTCATTTTACGAATGCTCTTTTTTTTTACAGTTCAAAAGTTTTATTTCTTTTAAGACAAACATTTCATCATTCCTCAATCAGTAAGACATCGAAGTACAATTTTTTATATGTCAAAATAATTCTAGTTTACCACCAAATTCTTGTCTAGCCTAATATATACCCCTCCCTCCCTCCCCCCTCCCCCCAACCCCCTCCTCCTTCCCTCCCCCGACTTCCCAGAACCCGTACACGGTATGGATTTTTAACCAACACAGTCTAAAATCTATTGAGAAAAAAAAAAGAAATAAAGAAATTAATAACATTCTACATTGACCTTAGCTTCTTCTTGCTGAACTAACTTTAAGGAATTTAAATCATTTCTGATCTTAAGCATAGGCTAACTGGAATTTCTTGGTCCCGTATTTATTTTGTATATAGTCAATCCATTTTTTCTAGTCTCGTTTATATCTCTCATTTGAGTGATCTTTAAGATATGCCGATATTTTAGCCATCTCGGCTAAGTTTGTAACTTTCAATGTCCATTCTTGAGTTGTAGGCAAGTCTTCCTTCTTCCAGTATTGCGCCACCAACAGTCTTGCTGCCGTTATTAGGTGCAGAATCAAGTTAGTCTCTACCACTGTAAAGTCAGTACATATACCTAGTAAAAATAACTGAGGAGTAAACTTTATCCTTCTTTTAAAGATATTTTGCATAATCCACCATATTTTTATCCAAAATGCCTTAACTTTTTGGCAGGTCCACCATATATGAAAACATGTAGCATCGAGAGAGCCACACCTCCAACATTTAGGCTGTAAGTTCGGATTTTATGAATGCTCTTGTAGCCCATGTGCTTGTTGAAATACGTTGTACGGATGAAGCTTCTCAGAGGTAACCATGTAAATACAGGAAGTTCTACACCTCTTCACCTGAAATAAATACAACATTCAGGCAGCATGTATTTCATGTGGGTTTATGAGATTTCCAAAATCCACTGTATTTATGCACCAATGTTTAATGTTCATAGAGGTTTTAATCAAAAAGTGAGACAAAAAAAGAACCATAAGCAACATACTACAAGAATGCAATTTCTACTTCTGGTTCTTTCATATATTAAAACAAAAATAATATCACCCTTTCACAAACATCTCAGCCAACATGTAGGAATTTGCTTGCAAGATTTAACTAATAATAATTTTAAATAAATACATGAGTAAATAAATGCATGCTTTTTTTAAAAAAAATAAAAGATTTCCATTGTTAAGCCCTGCTCTATTTTGCAAAATAAGTTTTCTCACAATGTATCAACAGTCAGAACCTGCTGAATACCACCTCTGATTCTAACCACTGCAGCACAGCGGATCTAGTTGTGTTGATGGATCTGGTTGTGATGATGGATTATAAACAAATAATACTTTTAAGAATACAAAAGTTAGAGCTTGGGGAATAGGGAAGGATTTGGCTAATGGCTTGATGGATCATGGACAGATTTGTCTCAGAAGTTTGTTTCACTCCTTCAAGGATTGGGGGCACACATCAGAGGTGGGTTCCTACCAGTTCGCACCTATTCGGTAGAACCGGTTCGTCAAATCTACCAAACCGGTTAGAAGAGGGTCCACCAGTGGACCCGGAAAGCAGGCCACACCTACAGAAGAGGCTCCAAAAAATTTTGAAACCCACCACTGGTCCTTGGATATGATTATTCTACACTATCATGCTCCTATTTATAAAACTCATTGCCTCTGTGAAAGGTAAGGATGACTACTGCGTTTGTGGTGCAATCAGAACATTGCATGTGTTGAAGTTGTTTTAACGCAAACCAAAGATGCCTTTTAAAAAACAAGTTTACATCCTATTCTTATGCATGCCAGGGCTCTGTGTGAGGTAATTTAAGGTAGTTCTGACAAGTGTCTTCGGCATCTTCATATCCGGTCACATGGGTGGCAAGCCACTCCCATCTGGTCACATGGGCAGCAAGCCACTCCCACAAAGGAGGCCACACCCACAGAGTAGGTTCAAACAATTTTTGAAACCCACCACTGGCGCACATCTATCATTAAGTCAGACTCCAGATGTCTGTTTTACTCTTTTTAGTATTAATAGGGCATAGTTAACATAACACTATCCTGCTGTAGGTCAGATGTTATATTCATGACAGCATTAATTTAATAAGCAGGAGTACATGTTTATCAGGCTTTTGAATAAGTGATATATCTCTAATGTATGTCTGGAAACTGAATCAGATCAAACTGAATTTTAGTTCAGTGTTAACAGGGGTACGAACAGGGTAGAGGTTAAAAAAAAAGGTCAAGATTGCAGCCACAATATATGACCCAAACTTTGCTTTTTAATGTGGTTTATAATGCATATAAAAAAGGAGCACAGCTTTGATTGCATATTTGCCCTGCCTTTTTTATTCCCTCATTGAAGAAACCCTTATTTTGCACCACATGTAGCAAATAATTTAGGCGCAAGGAATGAGTTCAGTCTATTTCCAGCAGTTCTCAATTGAAGCAACCACCTTACTTTTTTTTAATTATTGGGCCAGCTCTGTCCATTTATACAATACTCAAATTATGTGTGATTTTTAAAAGGTAAACATCCTTCAAGTCAAACTTGATTCCCTTTGATCTTATGGATCTGTTCTTCTATTCTTCCAGGATTTAGTTATTTATATCTTGGCTTTTCAATCTATTCTACAATTCTGGATTTCCCACGTGGTCACTGATCAGAAGTTCTAAATGGGTTTTATCCTGCTTAGCTTTTGAAAGTCAGCTAATACTGGGTAAAATCTAGATTCACATTCCTCCTTTTTAAATCAAGAGAAACTGGACTATTAACATAGCAAGCAAGATCAAACTGAAAGCAGATTGGGATTTGTTGGGATCCTATTGGGGTCTTGAAATAAATATATGATTGTTATTTGCAATGTACTGTGGTGGTCTCTCATGAGGAATAAGACATGCAGGCAAGATGTCTTGGGATGAGAGCGTTCAGAACAGACTCTGAAGCCCCCTTTTATTCTTATTACACTCATTAGCATACAATGTTATCACTGAGGGCCAGAATTGCCTATGGCTAGTTATGTTTAGGATTCATTCATCCTGTTTTCCACATTCCCATGCGCTTTCATTGTTTCGTGTACACTATGGGACAACCTGTGGGAGCATTTCTCTGTAATTATTCCCACAATGTACATTACAAGGAAGGACCAGTAGTGGGATTCAAATAATTTAACAACCGGTTCTCTGCCCTAATGATTTCTTCCCACAACCAGTTCACCAAACTCCTCAGAAACTTAACAACTGGTTATCCTGAAGTGGTGCAAACTGGCTGAATCCCACCACTGGGAAGGACCCCTTCATGTGTATCAGGGGAAAGAGGTAGGGGAAAACAATTCAACTGTATGTTCTTATATTTTACAGCACAAATTTGCATTATAGACTCTGGAAGAGAAAGCTCTTGTACCAACTGTCTAAGCTACATATTTAGTCCGCAACTCAAACTTTTGGACTTTTAGTTGGCATTTTGCTAGGATTCTCTGTCAATAACTGCTTGAATTCTTGTAAGATCTTCCTTGGGTGATCCATGATAGTCTCTTGCCTTCTTGTCTTTCATTGGCCTTCGAGCACCAAGGTTTTCTCCAAAGACGTTTGTCTTTGCATTATTAGTCCAAAATAGTTAATGCTTAGTTTGATTATCAGGGTTTCAAGTGAAAAGTCTGGCTTTACCTCATCTATTATTGAATATTTTGTTCTTCTTGCCGTTCAAAGTGTTCTCAATGTATTTTCTTCAGCGCCATAATTCAGAGACATCAACCTTTCTTTGTTCAGCCTTTCTGATGATCCAGATTTCACAGCCATTACATCTGGATGTAGTGGAAAGAAATATGTCCAGGAACAGACTCCACTAAAAATTGCCAAAATTGAGACTCACAGTTTATAACTGAAATAGCCATTGCACGCTTTATTAACTTCAAGAAAACAGACAGTTAAAGTATCATATTAACATACAGACAAACCTGTTTTGAAGGATATTGGTAGTATACTATTTTTATGACCTTGTTAGGCTTGAAGAATTGGGACCATGCATTAAGTCCCAGTTAAGATGATTTATTGATCACAAGAGGCTAAATTTCAACTCCTCTCTTGAATGCTGCTGAATCTTATGTAGTCTGGCCCAAGTGCAAATTGCCAGACTGGGAAGATTCCTGTGCAATGGGCATGGGCAATAAAGTAGCTAATTCAACTCTTCACATGTGGATGTGGTTGTTCACGCCTGACCCTCTAGTAATGAAAATTAAGGAGCGTAGTGGAAAAAAGTGATACTGAGATCAAAATATAAAAAAGACCAAAATAAGGATCATAGTTTTAGAGTTTACAAATAAGATACTGAAGTTGGTGAACAGCAGCTGCTTTTTAGGATCAACTGTCAACAGTAAAGGAACCAATAGTCAATTGGACAATGTTAGACTTTGAACAAGTGGTGGGATTCAACCAGTTGGCACCACTGCAGGAGAACCGGCTGTTAAGTTTCTGAGCAGTTTGATGGACTGGTTGTTGGAATAAATCATTAGGGCAGAGAACCGGTTGTTAAATTATTTGAATCCCACCACTGCCTTTGAGGTACTCCAGAGTGGAAGAACAACTGGGCATACTAGCTCTATCTTTATTGTAAGAGTACAGTAACAGAATTTTGTGAGACTGAATGTATTTCTCCCCTCTGTTCTCAACTAGGGAGGGTCTCTTTTGAAAGGTATCCCATGTCCTCCTTCCTTCTGAGATCTGAGATATCTTTTGCCACTAGTCTAGTCTATGACTCTCCTATCTGTCTCCTAAGGTCATTTCCAAATACAATTACAGATAATTACTTGGTAACTAATAGTGAGGGACGTGGTGGCTCATTGGCTAAGATTCTGAGCTTGTTGATCAGAAAGGTCAGCAGTTCAGGGGTTCGAATCCCTAGCACCGCGTAACAAAGTGAGCTCCTGTTACTTTTCCCAGCTTCTGCCAACCTAGCTGTTCGAAAGGATGAAAAAATGCAAGTAAAAAAATAGGAACCATCTTTGGTGGGAAGGTTAAAGGTGTTCTGTGCACCTTCGGCATTTAGTCATGCCAGCCACATGACCATGGAGACATCTTTGGACAGCGCTGACTCTTTGGCTTTGAAACGGAGATGAGCACCGCCCCCTAGAATCAGGAAAGACTAACACGTATGTGCAAGGGGAACCTAACTAATAGTGAAAGGACCAGAAGATATCAGATGCCATCATGGTTTTAGTGCTAAAAAGATCAGAATGGAAAAGAGAGTGGTTTCTCTGTATGGAAAAGTTTTACTTTGAAGTATAGAAAGAGTCTTGGTACTTTTGAAAGTTGGTTATTAGAGAAGACTCCTGAGAATACGATGGATAGCCAAGTAAACAAACAAAAGGATCATTGAACAAATCAACCAAGAGTTCTTGCTTGAGGCAAAAATTACCTGGCTAAAATTCTTTCAGATACATTGTTCAAAGGCCTAGCTCCCTGGAGAAGGCTCTAACTCTAGGAGAGGTAAAAAGAAAGAGAGGAAAACAGCCAGAAGTAAAGTAGATGGACTCATTTGCAGCATGTCCACTATTGCAAGAGCTGAAGAGTCAGGTGATCACTAGTTGATATGACTTGATGGCATATAATCAATCAATCAATCCTCATGTTCCTACAAATAAATGGAAAATTGAACCATGAGAAAGAGGCGATGCTAATGTTGGTTCACACATATAGCAATAGCAATAGCAGTTAGACTTGTTTCCCATCCCAACACTGCTTAACGTGAGCTTGACAAAGATGCCTTGCTACTTGCTTATAATAGTTAAGAAATGACTATATTTCTGAGCCGAGGTGGCGCAGTGGTTAAATGCAGGACTGCAGGCTACTTCAGCTGACTGCAGTTCTGCAGTTCGGCTGTTCAAATCTCACGGCTCAGGGTTGACTCAGCCTTCCATCCTTCCGAGGTGGGTAAAATGAGGACCCGGATTGTTGTTGGGGGCAATATGTTGACTCTGTAAACCGCTTAGAGAGGGCTGAAAGCCCTATGAAGCGGTATATAAGTCTAACTGCTATTGCTATTGCTATAGTAGCAAACTGGATGAAAAATTAGCATCTGGTTCACCCAAACTGATCTGAACCAGCTGAATCCCACCCCTGAATTGTACATACTCTCATATAAGCTAACTACTTAGCTCCCAATGTTGCCTTCTTTGAACTCCTCCAACAGTGCAGCACCCACAAACTTCAGGGGGGAAAACTGTTCCGTTGGATGCCATTCAAGTGATTATTCCACCTATTCCACTCAGCTGACCACCAAAACACAATGGTGTTAGTGTAGGAAGTCATAATCAGAACCACTGTTTCAACTAGCATAATTAGGAATGCTCTTAGTTTCATTTCTTAGTATAATGAGTTGTTAGAAAAATTAGGATAATTAGTAACTGGAAGCTATTTTTTTGTCTTAATTTCTGAAACGGCAGACATCACATTTAAACAACTAGCCTGGGCCTATTCAGAGCAAATCAACTGCAGAAAACTTAGTTCTATAAACACAACAGTGACGCCTGAATGTATATGGCATTTTGGGAACATAATAATAAAAAAACTAATGTTATGATAGCATTTCCAATGTTCTTTAAAGCTACCAATGAAATCATTGAATTCCTACTTTCCGCCGCAGACAAATGTCAAGAGAAAGATTAGATGTTCAGTGAATTTGCATTTTTAAGAAGAGACTTCAGAAATAATTGACTTTGAAAATCGGAGCTTCCTTTTCATTTTTTTTTTATAACTCAGTTAAAATTGTCTTTAAAATAATTGTCATAAGAAGCAGGGTTCCTTTGGTATAAAGGAAGCTCTGAGACATAAAAGCTTCAGAAATCTGGATGGCTCCATCACTCCCAACCTTTAGAGAAGCCTTAAAAAAACTGAACTATTCCTAACAGCATTTTTCAAAAATATCTGTCATCAACACAGCTATCATTGTTATGATGATGAAGTCTGGGTATAATTTATGAACAGTGTTGAAATGTTAAGAATTATTATTATTATTATTAGGATCATTTTAAATTATTTTTGTTGCAATTAACTCATATATTAACCATCATTGGAGGTCTTCTGGTCCAACCACCTTGTCAGGCCTGCAGTCATCTTTTCTTTTGGATCTTTGGCCTGCCACACTTTCTATTATCCAACTATGCATTTTCTACTGTGGGAAAATGGGAGGGGGGATTGCATGGTATTAGATGCTATGTAGCCATAACAAAATTCTTTCTAGAAAACCAAGGTCATCCTTTGTCTCTGCACCTCTGCACCTGACTGGAACTGGGTGGGTGGACCAGTGGTGGGTTTCAAAAAATTTTTGAACCAACTCTGTGGGTGTTGCCTCCTTTGTGGGAGTGGCTTGCTGGCCATGTGACCTGGTGGGAGTGGCTTGCCAGCCATGTGTTCTCTCTCTCTCTCTCTCTCTCTCTCTCTCTCTTTCCCTCCTTTTGTTTCTCTGTCCCTTTTTCCTTTTTTTCTTTCATCTCTCTCTCACTTTTTCTTTCTTTCTTTCTTTCTTTCTTTCTTTCATTTCTTTCTTTCTTTCTTTCTTCCTTTCTCTTTCTCTCTGTGTGAGTCTGTGTGTGTGTGTGTGTGTGTGAGAGAGAGAGAGAGAGAGAGTGAGTGGTGGGTTTCAACAATTTTGGGAACCTCTTCTGTAGGTGTGGCCTACTTTCTGGGTCCACTGGTGGAACCTCTTCTAACCGGTTTGGTAGATTTGATGAACCGGTTCTACCGAACTGGTGTGAACTGGCAGGAACCCACCTCTGGGGTGGACCTGCTTGCATGGCAGTGGAAGATTGGACCATATGATGGATTTGTGGGTGTGGGGGCAAGATCTTGAATTTTCAACTGAGTGGGGCAAACCAGGAAACTTTCAGATTTGGGTTTTCCCAAGTGTGCCAATATGACTTTCTTAATAAATTGGAACTTTGAACAATACTTTGCCTTTGAGTCTGATTTACTTTTGGATGCTATTTGGAACCCTGACACTCCTGCTGCCCAAGGCAGGAATTGTTATACCATCCCAGAAAAATGGTTGTCCAATCTTTTCTTGAAAATCCACAGCAATGGAGCATCCACCATTCCAGGAGGCAAACTGCTACAATGATTAATTGTTCTTACTGTCAAGAAATTCCTCCTTATTTCCAGGTTGGATCATTCTCTGGTGAAGCTTCCACTTATTGCTTCTTCTGGTGCTGTGAGGAATAAATTGACACTCTTCCCTGTCACAGCCCTTCAAATATTAGAAGGCTGCTATCATGTCTCCCAAGGCTTCTCTTCATTAGGCTAAATATACCTAGTTCCCTTAGCCATTCATCATATGATTTAATATTCTCGTGGGTTTATTTTGGGCTCGCAGCCAGTTTGAGCCAAGGACTGATAAAGTTAGTTCCTTTTAAGTTTGTCTGCCTGTCCTCTGTTAACGAGCGAAGGAGGGGGGACTGAACAGGTTGCGTACTACCTGTAGTGTTCACACTGACTGGCAGCCAGTGGCTATTTAAGGTTTCCAACCAGAAGCATTCTATGCCTAAGCATTCTGTGATTGAAAATGGGAAACTAGCATAAAAGGTAGCATAAAAATTGATAGAAGGAACGTGTATTGTATTATTTAGATCCTATCTTTCCTTCTGGAATGAAGGCAGTATTGTGGCCCACCAGCAGATCTGGCAGCAGATTCGAACAGTGAGGAGGTTGAGGAGTAACATGGGCCAGTCCTGGAATCTGGGGAAGGCTCTGATGAGGGCTCTGTGTCGGAGGCAGAGAGGGGACCAGAGCCATATTCCAGTTATCAGCTGCCTTCAGAGTCAAACATCAGTGAGGCAAACAAACAGCTGGAGCCTGTTCCCAGTGTGCACATGCACAGAATTGCTAGACAAAGGAAACAGCTAAAGAACAGGGGTCAACTTCATGGTAAGGGCACAATGAATGGCCCCTCCCAGAGAAAATAAAAGATGAGCAAAAGGGGAGTGGAGTTTGCAGGATACAATTAGTTCGCTTAATTGGTTCATGACTCTCCGAGACTCCTTGCCAAGTTTTGCAAACATTGGCCGGTCAGCTCTCCAAGCCAGAGAAGGTCTGTGACTGTAAATCCTCTGTTGAAAGACGTTGCTGGAGGTGAATGAGCAGAATGCACAGTAAATTAATAAAAGATATTTTTTTTGTCAGGACCAGGAGTTTGCTTCATGCTCTTGGGAAGCCTCAGTCACAACAAGTATCCACATTTCTTATCAACCTTGTTGCTATTCTCTGCACTCTTTCAAGGGCCTCAGCATTTCTTTAAAACTGTGTGACCAGAACTGGACGCACATTCCTAATGTGGTCTCCAGTATTTCAACTGTGCTCTCTAGGATAAATAAATACACAATTTGGAATTGGCACTATCAGACTGAACAACGCAGAACATTTTTGCACCTTAACTCACTTATGAATAGATATACCATAAAATGGTAAATAAATTGGCTAAAAAAAAAACCCTGATGGAACCTAAACGCAAAAATGTTATAAAACATAATAATATTATTAGAGTGTTTAATATTTATTTAGCCCTCTATCTCTGGGCTCTGCAAGATTACCCAATGGTGGCATGGGATAACAGCACCCTGTCTCCAACCAGCAGTGGATGATAAAGTCTAGTCACCATTTTATTTTCTATAGTAATCTGGAAAACTACCACAGTGAAGTTAGAATAGGGGTACTTAGTAGTGCTTGGAGTTCCACCTCATAACAAGCTGGTTGATTGACAGAATGGAGAACACAAGATGATAGGTAAATGGGAAGGATCCATGGCATGTCCTGCCAAAGTCCTAAAAAAGATTTCCAAAGACTTAAGACATGCTGATTTCTTGGGGGACAAAGCTACTGGTGCATAGCAAAACCAGACCAAGCACAGCTGTACAGAGATTTCTGGGGAACAGGAATAAATGAGCCTCAGAAAATCAGGGAATTTCTGCCAAAGGAAGTCAAAGGAAAGATCATGTCCAGAATACTCAAACTTTTTCCTATAAAAGAGAGCAAAACCTATCAGTGTACATCAAGAGAATTATATTTCACTGATTTTTTTTCAAAAAAAATATATATCTCATTTTGCATTGATTCTCATAACACACATTAAATACTAATTTATGACAATGCAATTCGATTTTTTCTTCTTCCTGGTTCACCCGTTTAAACAATTTGCATTTTCTTTCATTTTGCCTTTTATTGCTTTTTTCATTATGACTGAGTCTGAATGCAATATTAATAAGTCCAGTATGTTTGGTGCATCGATAACGGCCTTCTGAGACCCTTCTGTTCCTGCCTTGTTTTTTCCCCCCTTATAACATTGATTTCTAAATAGTAAAGTTGAAATTAGAAATTATTTCTCTTACGGTTTAGATAAACCAGCGATGCACATAGGTACCATTGAAGCATATCTTGAATCTTGCATATTCTATGCAGTGACTCTCCATAGTCTTTATCCTCTTCTAAATCCAGAATCACTCTGGAGTTGAGTGGCCACTAAAATAAAAATCGAATCAAATCAATCCTATTCACATCGGGACGGTGTTGGAAGAAAAATCCATCTGGTTCAGTTCCAAACTGGGAAAAAGATGCTGGAAATAAAATGGAGGGTGGAGGCTGATTGGAAAGAAAGGTCCATTTATTGGTGAACAGAACCACCAAAGTTTGTGGTTCTGCTGCAACTGACCACATGGTTTGATGAGTACATGGATTTTTTATAAGTTTCATAGATGCTGCTGGGGGGGGGTGTTGTGCTATGTAGTGAGCTCTATGTCTTCTGCTAAATGATAGTGGGTTAATCCTATTATCAGAGATGGGCTGCTGGGGGTTTGCTTGGGATGGTTCACCAACAAAACCGTGAATTCCTTATCCGTGCCGACATAAGTGCGGAAGGCAAATCCGCGCCGTCCGAAGCGCTAAGGAAAAAGGCGACCCTAGTGTGACGACATAACCACGGAGGGCAAATCCGCGCCTTCCGAAGCACTCAACACCCTAACCCTAACCCTAAACCAAACCCCTAAACCTAATCCTAAGCCTTACTTTAATTTAAATCGGCTTTCTGCCGCCGCACTGTTTTAAAGCGCCCTTCTGTTGCTGCGCTGTTGTCGCCATGGTGATGACATCGCGGTGATGACGTTGCGGCTTTAGCGATGCGGTTTTGTCACCGCTATTTTGACGAGTGCGGTTTTGTCAGGCCATGGCTTGGGATGGGGCGATTCTCTAGCGAAGATTCTGCGTGGTTTCAGCAAACCCTCAAATTCCACTCCTGGCTGTCCCTGCCCACCCACTGCCCCCCGCCCTGCCCCCCCTGCCCTGCCCCTCCCAGGAGTCTCTACTTGGCCCATTTTGGATGTGAAGTAAGTGCAGGCATGGAGGCTCAGGGTGGGGGGGGATGGGCTTACCAGAGGTTCTGAAAGTTCATAAATGGCCCTATTTCAAGCCTCCGGAGGCCCTATGGAGTTCAGGAGAAGCAATTTTTGCCCTCCCAGAGGCTCAAGGAAAGCCTCCAGAACCTGGGAAGAGCGAAAAAGACTCCGCCATAGTATGGTGAAGGAGGCCAACTAGGCCACACTCACTATTCCCACGCCCACCCAGCAATGGAGCAGCAAACCCATTGCTGCAATTTTTGAAGCCCCCCACTCCTGCCTATTATGTCCTAAAGGATCATGTCCTTTTCTTCTTAATTCCATCATCCTGGAGCTGAATTTTTTTTTTTTGGTAGATAGGCTGGCTCAGTCTTAATGGGCACAGATATTTGCTGGGGGGAGAGTATTAAGAAATAGTGGGGGCTGCTTTCTGTCTTTAAGAGCATGTTTCTGCATTTCTCCCTTTGGAGAAATGTAATATTCTGCCTTTTTAATATTACCCAAAATATTTCATTCTTCTAGGAGGGCGGGGAGAGCTTCCCACAAGGGAAACAGTGTTTCCGCTTCTGCTGGACTTTGACTTGAGGTCCAAGTGGCACATTATTGCTACACTGCTGCTTGAGGACAGACAACAGGAAAGGGGGAAAATCAGGGGAGGGTTTCTCGCCCCGTTCCAACCGGTTCGGTTGGAACGGGGCTGGCGGCATCCTCGTGCACGCGCGCAGCGCACGCATGCGTACTAGCGTCTGCGCGACGCTCCAGCTGCTCCTGGACGATCACGCAGGCGCTATATGCGTCCTGCGCATGCGTGGAAGCGCAGAACTCGTCAAAACCGGGTAAGGACCACGGGCGGGCTGGCGCGCCCTTCGCCATTCCCGGAAGTTACTTACTTCCGGGTTCGGCGACCAACCGGTTCGCAGGGACCGCCGCAAACCGGTTGAAACCCACCCCTGGGGAAAATGAAGATACTGCTTAATGTGGAATCAAACCACTGGACTATCCACCTAGTACAGGTTGTCCTTAACTTATGAGAGTTTGTTTAGTGACCATTCAAAGTTACAACGGCACTGAAAAAAAGTGACTCGTGACTGTTTTTACAATGAGGACAGTTGCAGCATCCCCACAACCATGTCATCAAAATTTGGATGCATGGCAACTGACTCATTTTTATGACAATTGCATGTCCTGTGATCAACTTTTGTGACTTCCTGACAAGCATAGTCCACAGGGAAGCCAGATTACCTTAACAATCATGTTAGTAACTTAACAACTTCAGTGATTCACTTAACAAGTGTGACAAGAAAGGTCATAAAATGGGGCAAAAATCACTCAACAAATATCTCATTTAGCAACATAAAGTTTGGACTCAATTGTGGTCAATTGTGCTGTTGTGACTCGGCTAGAGCCTTTGGAGCTGTTATCAGACTCCGACAGCGAGGGGACTTATGAGGCATGCTTGGAAGAGGAGGAGGGCTCTGGACAGGGGTCTGACTCCGAGCAGGGCTCAGAGAGACTAGTTGGTCCCCAGGTACTGACTGAGCCTTGGATCAGTGGGGAGGAGACAAGAGAGGCTGAGCAAGAACCCTCCTGTGAGTCTTTTCGGGATGCATGTAGGAGAAGAGCTGACTGACATAAGGCACAATTGAGGACCCATAGGAGGTGATTACACCCAGCTTTTGCTCATTAGAGGTGTCTCTTACGGATAAAAGGACTGATGGTACCACGCCCTGGTTGCAGAAGTCAACGTTCATTGATCCTCGGTTGTGGTTTATTTGTGAGAGACACTTGGAGAAGTGCTTTGCTTTCTGTAACCCTGATTCGAAGAGACACTTGGAGAAGTGCTTTGCTTTCTTTTTGTACACCTTGTTTTGCCATAAGAGAGATTTGTTTTGCATTCTGTTATCTTCAGGCAGAGACTTTATTTAGGTTTATTTTGGGCTCGCAGCCAGTTTGAGCCGAGGACTGATAAAGTTAGTTCCTTTTAAGTTTGTCTGCCTGTCCTCTGTTAACGAGTGAAGGAGAGGGGACTGAACAGGTTGCGTACTACCTGTAGTGTTCACACTGACTGGCAGCCAGTGGCTATTTAAGGTTTCCAACCAGAAGCATTCTATGCCTAACCATTCTGTGATTGAAAATGGGAAACTAGCATAAAAGGTAGCATAAAAATTGATAGAAGGAACGT
The DNA here is from genome assembly GCF_009769535.1 of Thamnophis elegans. NCBI lineage: Eukaryota > Metazoa > Chordata > Lepidosauria > Squamata > Natricidae > Thamnophis > Thamnophis elegans. The sequence goes on from NC_045555.1 coordinate 39,332,876, forward strand.
GTATTGTATTATTTAGATCCTATCTTTCCTTCTGGAATGAAGGCAGTATTGTGGCCCACCAGCAGATCTGGCAGCAGATTCGGACAGTGAGGAGGTGGGGGAGGAACATGGGCCAGTCCTGGGTCTGGGGAAGGCTCTGATGAGGGCTCTGTGTCTGAGGCAGAGATGGGGCCAGGGCCGTCTGACAGTTATCAGCTACCTTCGGAGTTGGACATCAGTGAAGCAGACAAACAGCTGGAGCCTGTTCCCAGTGTGTGCATGTGCAGAGCTGACAGGAGAAGGGAACAGCTAAGGAACAAGTGTCAACTTGGGAGTAAGGCCACATGTGGACGGTGAATGGCCCCTTCCATCCAGAATAAAGAGGAGTGAAAGGGGAGTGGAGTTTGCAGGAGACAATTAGTTCAATTCATTAAGGTGAAGATCTGTTCCTGACGTCTTGCCAAGTATTGTCTGGTACAGAGTGGCATTTGGAAGATATCGGCCTGGCAGCTCTTCAAGCCTGATAAAAGTCTGTAGTTGTGAAATCTCTTGAAAGACTGTTGGCTGGATCTTTGCTGAAGAGGAATTAACTTTAAACTAAATAAAAGGTGTTTTATCGGGATGAGGAGTCAGCTTTGTACTTTTGGGAAACGTAGGTCAGAACAGGCAGCATATGTAGATAGGTAGTGCCATGATGTCTCCTGTCTACAACAGAGTCCTTTCAGCAGTCCCCAAAAGGTCCCACATCCATTTGTATTGTGATTCAGGTGACTTTGAGGATACAGATAAATCCCCAAGTGGACTCAGTGACTCTCAGAAAGAGCACTAATGACCAGATGACTGCAAAGAATATAAATCCTTCCATTCCCCACCATTCAGACAGAATGGAAGAAGCTTCTTGGATGGGAAGTGAAATGGTTGCAAGGAAAAACAAACAAACACAAAAGTCCTCTTTGCCTTTTTGAAGAGCACCCTTGGGACAATCATGATCTGGATGATTGAGAATATCCAGACAGCGGGTGTGTTTGCATATCTCTCTTTTATCAAGCATCTCTCTCTTTTTTAAATGCATTCATTATTAAAACATTGAAATTCAAATAATACCTACAAAGCAAATATTAGAATGGGAAGAAAGTAGAAAAAAGGAAGATGATGCAAAGAGAGAGAGAGGGGGGAGAGAGAGAGAGAGAGAGAGAGAGAGATTGAGAGAGAGAGGGAGAGAGAGAGATTGAGAGAGAGAGAAAGAGAGAGAGAGATTGAGAGAGAGAGAGAGATTGAGAGAGGGGGGGAGAGAGAGAGATTGGGAGAGAGAGAAAGAGAGAGAGAGAGAGATTGAGAGAGAGAGAGGGAGGGAGAGGGAGGGAGAGGGAAGGAGGAGGGAGAGGGAGAGAGGGAGAGGGAAGGAGGGACAGAGGGAGGGAGAGAGAAAAAAACCACAGTTACGTTTAATTTAAAAAAAAACAGAAAAGAAAACCATAATTAAAAAAAAGAAAAAGTAGGTTACATTCTATCCTTCCCTTCCATTTGCAGCCCAAACCATAGCCTATAATTCCTTCTTCCTTTCATCTTTATGATTTGTAATTTTCTAATAAAAAATAAACAAGACTACTCTGATATTGAATTAACGGAAATGTTTTCCTATGAAATAGGAAGGATATATGTAAATGAGTAATGTGTATTCACCTAAGAATGAAATAAAATCATAGCCGCAATAAGGCTTGATGACTGTACTTAAACATGATTGGATTTTCTACTGCACAGTCATTTCCAGCTGCAAAATATCAAAACTGCTAGACAATATGCAGAAAAGGGATATTGAATTAAGCTATAATATGCTATGGGGTATCCATTCAGTGTCCTGCTGGATTGAGCAATAAATATAGGAGTGACAAGAAAGAAAATTTGGAATTTCAAAAATGTATTTGGAAATCAGAAAAATAAATGGCACCAATTCAAAAATAGTTGACACCAATAAATTTGATTAAATAAAAAAATAGAAACGATTATAGAAAGAAAACAAAAGATAAAAAGTTGGAAGTATATCATCGAAATAGTTTTCATGCCATTCTACTTTTTTCTTTTTAAGATTAAGATTAAGATTTAGTTTATTTGTATGCCGCCCTTCTCTGGGAGGACTCAGGGCGGTGAACAATTCAAAGGGGGAAAAAAAAGGGGGAACATAAAAAGACAAAATACAAATAATAAAAGTAGGCAACAGTCGCACAACCATACAAGTCGAGAGGGGAGGGGAACTCATCAACCCCAGGCCTGCCGGCACAGCCAGGTTTTGATGGCTTTCCGGAAGGCCTGGAGAGAGGTGAGGGTCCGAATCTCCGCGGGGAGTTCGTTCCACAGGGCCGGAGCTGCCACAGAGAAGGCCCTCCCCCGGGTAGTAGCCAGGTGGCATTGGCTGGTAGACGGAACCTGGAGGAGGCTGACCCTGTGTGATCTAATGGGTCTGTGGGAGGTAATTGGCAGCAGGCGGTCTCTCAAGTACCCAGGTCCAATACCATGAAGGGCTTTATAAGTTACGACTAGCCCTTTGAAGTGTATCCGGAGACCGATCGGTAGCCAGTGCAGCTCACGGAGGATAGGTGTAATGTGGGTGTACCGAGGTGCACCCACAATCGCTCGCGTGGCCGCATTCTGGACGAGTTGAAGTCTCCAAATACTCTTCAAGGGCTGCCCCATGTAGAGTGCATTGCAGTATGTCTCCTAGCCTCTTAAACTATGTTTAGACACCATTCCTTCCTTCCTTCCTTCCTTCCTTCCTCCCTCCCTCCCTCCCTCCCCCCCTCCCTCCCTCCCTCCCTCCCTCCTTTCCTCCCTCCCTCCTACCCTGCAAATTACAAACCAGAGTAGTGTGCATGTATATTTCTCAGAACTGCCAAAGGCCAGCAATTTACCCGCTTGGACCACTAATTGGTAAAATATCCAAGCTATACACAACACAGAAGGAGGGTGGGTTGCTGCCGGTTTTACTACTGGTTCACAACCCGCCACCATTTCGGTTTTTAGTGACTGCACATGCACAGTTCAATGTAAATTGTTCTTTGCACATATGCAGAACAATTTACAGTGAACTGTGCATGCACAGTCACTTAAAACCAAAATGGTGGCGGCCCAGTGTCAGTAAGGGAACCGGTTTGGGGGCCAGGACTGGGTCGCTGCTGGTTCTGCAACTCAGGCCTGAATTCCACTACTGGTTTGGCTGAACCAGGAGCAACCCACCTCTGACATAAAGGCAGTTATTGGTTACAGCTATTGAGAAAGCTCGGGGATGGGGAGGAGAGCTCCAGTTTGTAAGATGGCAAGCTCAGGATCACAATCAAACCTCTGCCCCTATTCTGTGTGCATAATCACTATTTTGCACAAACCCTTGTGAAATATTCTCAGAGGGTAGTTTGACCAATTTTGTAAATGGCTCTTTCTTGAAGAGGTGGTGTCAGCCTCTGCTTTGCTGCTGCTTCGGCTGCCATTGAAACGGGGAGGGGGGCATGGTATTTGGGAAGGGAATCATTATGTGCTGGAGGAAGATTTTAGACGCTGACCTGACATCTTACTGCGCATGTGGAGGAAGGGAGTTTCCCGCCAAGGTTAACTGTCCAGCATTCCATCCTGGTGATGTTTTTTGAAGATATCTCCCACCTGACTGCTGGGTGAATTATAATTGGACTATGAACTGGGGTGCCAAGGGGAGGGGATTGAACTATACATGATATTCTTTGCTTTCGCGCCTAATTAACCAGATTCAGCTTAGCTTTGCAACTGTTCATTTGTAATTAGTAAAAGTACACTTAATTTCAAACAAATGGAGATGAGTGGTTTCTTTCCTGATTATTAAATGAAGTCGCACCTGACAGGTGGATTGCTACTAGTTTGCACCGGTTTGGGTGAACCGGAAGTGGAAATTATGACTGGGCCGCTGAACCAGTAGCAACGGCAGACTCGCCATGCCCCCAAACTGGTTCCCCGGTCACCATGGCATGGGGTTTTTTTTGGGACATTTTTAATGTTCTGTGCAAACGTAGACCTATTTACAGGCAACTGTGCACGTGCATGGAGCAAATTGTGCATGCACCGAACCGGCAATAACACCAGCAGAAACCCACCCCTGCGTCCTTGTTGCCTCAATCTATAGGCAGCTCTACAAGATGTTGCTGTAGCATGGATTGTTTCAGGCTGCAACGTTTACTAAGAGTGCTGTAATAAATTGACTGCAGCGGTTCCTACAATATTTGCAGATATAAAATACACATCCAAGTGTTTGGACCCCTGAGACACAGGCAAATATGTTCCTCCTAGGGAACCCTATTAAGTCTGCCTTCCAGCTGAGTGCATATAAGAACGTACATCAAATCCGAGAAGAGATACTGTGGTGTTTAGGCTGTTCCAATGTAGTAAGATATTTCACGGACTCCTAAGTCTGGGATTCCAGTCCTCAGACTGTCATGAACGCGATTCAAGTCATTCTGTTGCAGCAGATTGAGGTTTGTAATCTACTTACGAAAGACCAGGACTTGAGACCACGAAGGTGCGAGAGAAACAGGTTTATTTGATGCATCGACTTCAGCGTGCTCACACACCAAAATCTGAACTGCCTGGGCTCTGCCCAGGATGCTACTTTTATGCTGTCTTCCACACTGTGGAGTAATCACTATTATTATACATAATCACTATTTTGCACAAACCCTGTGAAATATTCCCAGAGGGAATATCAAGGCGTTTCCATACACGAGACAAGCATGACATTTCGAAAAGCAGAAGTTCATTTGGAGTGTTACAGAGAAGTACATAGGAGAAATACAAAAAAGAGAAGTTCCTATAATGTCTTAAGCTGTCAGCAGTTTTTACCTCTGTTCTATCTCTCACCCACGCCTGGCTTCCTGTGCCCCTCCTTTACAGGGTCTTGCCACACTGTTCAGCCCTATTTTTAATACTTAGGAGGAAGTTGGAGAGAAAGTTCACTCCAGCTAAAAGTCAACTTTGGAACTCCAGGGCACTAGAATGAAAAGCCAAGCTAATATGACTTTATAAGGTCCATTCTATTAAGACCACCTAACCTGGCCAGCCACTGGTGGGTTTACCTGTGCACCCCCTCCTGCATCAATTCTTAATTCAGGATTTGCCTTAGAAGAAGTACTCTAAATGGATGGTAGCCCATGGACCACAAAAAGTCTGAAGGCAGTTTCCAATTTTTCCCCCCAACAGCTGCCAGCTTAAATGGGATTTGTCAGACACTACTAAGGGACCTAGGGCTGTTGGATAAAAGATAAGCTGTAACCTTGAATTAAACCTCACTAAGCCAAATGAGTCTCGACTTTGGGTTGGACAACTGCCAGCGCAGTCTGGCTTTTGGGATACACTGGGAGATCCTCATGAATTTAGATTGAACAGTTTCCAGGGGCTAATTGTGCACTGGGCCCCATTAAGTCAATGACTTAACTTTAAATGATTTGATAGCATCCAGCACAAAGCTGCTTTCCTTCTCAGAGAAACGTTGCCTCTTTACTGCATGCTCAACACTGACCTTCTTCTTGCCCGAGGCATGAAATACTAGCCTCAAATTTAATATTGTTGATCTTTGGCCATATTAACAAATTTGATTGGATTTAACCTGTTTAAAGTGTGTTTAAGGCATTGACCCTGTTCTGTGGTACGATCTTGGTTCTCCTAATTGGCAAACACTTACAAGCCCTTGTCTTCTAAAAGATTATTATGAGTGGGAGAGAAGGATCCTCAAGGGTGTTTTGAGGCCAATTGGTGTCCAGGATGAGATCACAGCATTGTCTGCATGCTGTAGAATAGATATTATTCCATGATTTCCTCATGGCAGTGTGACAGAATTGGAATTGGAATTTATTGCATTTATATGCCGCCCTTTTCCCCGAAGGGGACTCAGGGCGGCTCACAATCCAAGTCAGGGAAGGGGGTACAGACAAGGGATAAAAAAGACGAACATAACAATACACAATTTAAAAGCACACGACAACCATACCATTTGAGGGGTGGGGGAAGCTCTTTAGCCCCAGGCCTGTCGGAACAGCCAGGTTTTAAGGGCTTTGCGGAAGGCCTGGAGGGTGGTGAGGGTTCGAATCTCCACGGGGAGCTCGTTCCAGAGGGTCGGAGCAGCCACAGAGAAGTTTCTCCTCCAGGTAGTCGCCAGTCGGCATTGGCCGGCGGATGGAATTCGGAGGAGGCCTAATCTGTGGGATCTGATCGGTCTATTGGAGGTAATTGGCAGCAGGCGGTCTCTCAAGAATGCAATTAATCTTGCTGGTTTCTGGGCAAGGTCTGTTTAATCTGTACATAATCTAAACTTGTATTTTATATGTTACATTTTGTGTCCTATGTTGTTGTTGTTATTAGTTGCGAAGTCATGTCTGATCCATCGCGATCCCATGGACAACATTCCTCCAGGCCTTCCTGCCCTCTACCATCGTCTCTTTACCCACACAGTCTACTATATCCGTGATAATATTATGTGCTAACTCTGGGTCAAGACAAAAGAAAACTGACTTTTTTAAAAAAAGGAACTTAGGTGGCAGCTAAAGAGGACCGGTTTCAAAACAGGATTGACTTGTTTTGTGAAGTGGGTGCCTCTATAAATTTGAAAAATGAATCAATCAATAAAAAGGAAAAAATACTTTGAAAAATTAGTATCAAAGACTTTGTTGTTATTAATTATGAAGTCATGTCCGACCCATCCTGACCCCATGGACAACATTCCTCGAGGCCTTCCTGCCCTCTACCATCCTCTGGATTCCATTTAACCTCACACCAACTGCTTTGGTGATTCCATCCAGCCACCTAATTCTCTGTTGTCCCCTTCTTCTTTTGCCCTCAATCTTTCCCAGCATTAGACTCTTCTCCAGTGAGTCCTTCCTTCTCATTAGGTGGCCAAAGTATTTGAGTTTCATCTTCAGGATCTGGCCTTCTAAAGAGCAGTCAGGGATGATCTCCTCTAGGACTGACCGGTTTGACCACCTTGCAGTCCAAGGGACTCGCAGGAGTCTTCTCCAGCACCATAGTTCAAAGGCCTCCATTCTTTGGCGCTCAGCCTTTCTTATGGTCCAACCTTCACAGCCATACATTGCAACTGGGAAAACCATAGCCTTTTGTTGGCAGGGTGATGTCTCTGCTTTTTAGTATGCTGTCTAGATTTGCCATAACTTTCCACCCCAGGAGCAAGCGTCTTTTAATTTCTTGGCTGCAGTCCTCATCTGCGGTGATCTTGGAGCCCAGGAAAATAAAATCTTTCACTACCTCCATTTCTTCCCCATCTATTTGCCAGGAATTGAGAGGGCCAGATGCCATGATCTTAGTTTTCTTAATTTTAAGTTTCAAGCCAACTTTTACACTCTCCTTCTTCACCCACATCAAGAGGCTCTTTAGTTCCTCTTTTTTTTATAAAAAGTTTTTATTTTTAGACAGACATAGACAAACAAAACTTAAAACATAAAACCATCTTCAATTACATACATATTGATTGGTTATAATATTTTGTGCCTCCTTTCCATAGTCCTCACTTACAATTTATATAAAATCACATATTATCAATCAAATATATATGTATACATTATTATCATTGTACATCATTTATATGACTTTAACTATTATTCCTTCATTATTATTTTTTTATTATTTTTTTTTTATTTTGTTACATAAACAACACATGCCCACACCAGTGGGAAAAGAAAAAATCAAAACACAAAAAAGACAAAAAACAGAAAACAAGGCAGGGAAAAAAAAAAGAAAAAAAAGAACACAAGTATATATTATAAAAAAGTATATCAGCTGGTTACAACATGTTTTTGTGCATCTCTTCCATTAATTCATATTAATTCAAATATCTTAACTCAAATGTTTACCATATTAACATCATCATACCTCCACTTTTAGTTGACTACAGTTGTTTAAACATCTTTCATCCTTAAGTATGCCAAAGATTTAATCCATAACCACATGCTGGCCTTTCATTTACTTGTTTATAAAATCCTCCATTAACATCAAATCCTCATATCTTGTTTTAGCTAAACATCCATAATATTTAATTCCAAAAATTCCATCCTCCATGTATATAGTTTATTATCATTAGCTAAACCTAATTAATTTTATTTGTAATAGACATAGTTGAATAATAATTGATAATGATAGTAATGTATATAATGTGGAGTTGATATGATAAATAATAATTGGATATGAGAAGGGAAGGTTAGAAATATTTTTGGACCATATACAAAAGTTATTAATCACAATAATTATCACTATTAAAAAATAAAATAAAACTATATACAGTTAAATGTTAACTAATATGGGGAAAATGTTATGATATACGATATAATTACATAAAGAAAGGAGAATGATAATAAACTTTAGTTCCTCTTCGCTTTCTGCCATTAGAGTGGTATCATCTGCATATCTGAAGTTGTTTGATATTTCTTCCGGCAATCTTAATTCCATCTTTTGATTCATCTAGCCCTGCCTTTCTGTGTCCTATATTATGCCTTATTTTTATGATGATGCTTCTGACACAAATAAACAAACATTGCAGGATTTTAAAAGCTGCATTGTGGAGAAAGCCACTATTATTAGAAACAGGAATGGATATGTTTGGGAATGTTTATGGTTGACATTTTGACATTTTTGATTCACGTTTTCTATAAAAATATTTGGAAAAATGCTTCCAAATTTACCTGAGAACAAATACAGCACCTGCATTATTATTTATGAAGGAAGCCAAATATTCTGAGGCTTCTAAGCATGATTTTTCTTATTTTTAGAAAGTTAATGCAACTTTTAAATACTAGGTTCATGGAAAGTCCAAAGCATTAATTGCAAATCACATTTGAGGCATACAGAGCCTTAATTATCATCAAGAGTTTTTTTTTTTTATTGTGACACATATAGATACATTGATTGAATGAGTGAGTGAAAAAATGAATGAATTCAGAAATAAATGTTCATTCTATATTTGGCTGATGAAATTTGGTCAGAATCCTTTTGTTCAGCTACTAAAAATATTGCAGATGAATACGTTTTTCTGATTTATGACTTAACCTATAGAAATGTATTACTTTTGTCTTAGGCAATGCCTTCATAAAGATTGACAAGTGCAACTGAGTTTTGAAACTTCTGTGGAAAAAAATAAGTGATGGGAAATTTTGAGGAGTTGGCTCCCCATGCCATTTATTGCATCTGGCAGCAATAAAATATAGGGCAATGCTTTTTTTCTTTCTTTTTCTTTACGATTACCATTCTGAAAAAAGCTCCTCCACTTGAAAACAAATCAAAACAAACAAAAACACACCGTGTTTTTCAGAGGTGGGATTTTATTTTTAAATGAAACAGAAAAGTCCTCAAAGAAATGGTGTGGTGGCCTAGTGGTGAAGATGCTCGCCTTGAAAGACAAAATGTAGTGAAGAAAGGAAGGAAGGAAGGAAGGAAGGAAGGAAGGAAGGAAGGAAGGAATGGAGGGAGGAAGGGACATATTTTTTTAAAATTGCATTTCATATTGTACAAATCAATTTTCTATTTCCTGACATGTTTGCAGAGACAGTATGTGTTTGTGACTTTTGTTGTTGTTGTTAGTTGCAAAGATGTGTCCAACCCATCGTAACCCCATGGAGCACATTCCTCCAGGCCTTCCTGTCCTCTACCATCCCCCAGAGTCCATTTAAGCTCACACTGACTGCTTCAGTACACAGTGGCAAATGATGGCCTTGAAGGAACAATTTGAATTTTCTATTTACATTTCTATATTGATTTCTTTAGAAGCCTATATGATTTTTTAAATTACTCTAATACACTTTATAGAGCTACACATATGGGCAAATATTATGAGTACATATTCCACATAGTAAGAAGTTGAGGAAGGCTTGCTTTGCTTAGTGCGCAGATGTGTTTAATCATGCATTCAATTGTATTGTTGTTTTTTCCCCCTGTGGCTGTTGCTTTATATATTATTTCCTTTCACTAAGTATTTGCACCCTGCTTCAGAAATTTGTACTTCCAAAAGAGCTGGCATCTAAAGGAATGATAAAACACAGTATGAAAAATTAACTAAAGCATTACATAGTATAAAACACAGTAGAAGCATAATGAAAAGAGCAGAGCACATCATAAAATGCTTTCTGGGATTAAAAAAAGTATGTTCAAGCATTGCCTAAAAACAGTGACGTGCGGTCAGCTTTAGCCCTGGTGAGGCACTTTTTAGACTTGTGGACTTCAACTCCCAGAATTCCACAGCCAGGCATGCTCAGTTCCGATTTAAAGCGACAGCATTTTTCCCCCTTGCAAAATAAGTTTTCCCATTCTTTTTCTTCTCCCTCCCCCTCCTTCCTCCCTCTCTTCCTCCCTCTCTCCCCCCTCTCTCAAACAGACACACGCACACCGAGAACTTCGATCCTTCTCTCATTCACTCACTCTCAGACACAAACACAGAAGTTGGATTGGATATATTTTCCAAAGGCTTGAAAGCAGCTCCTCTGCCATACCCTCCCTTCCCCTGCTGCCTTCCGATCAAACTTTTTGAATTCCTCCCCCCTCCCCACACGCACCTTTTCCAGCTGTTTCAGAGACGATTTCAACTCTGCTTCTCCCTGCCCTGCCCTGCTCTGCCCTGCCCTGCCCTGCCCTCCCCTCTTGAAAAGCCAGAGCTCTGAGTCAGACTGAGCTAGTTGCTCCCAGAGAACTCTAAAAAGCCTCTAAAAATGCCCTCTACAGAAGGCGAGAGAATACGTGCCTCATTTGCATAAGGAATTCTTTGCTTGTTAACCCTTGCTTAACTCTTAAAAAGCGAAAAATTCTTTATGCAAAAGAGGCCCCTAGTTCTCTGGCCTCCTCCTAGTTAATACTGAGAGCAGACACCAAGCCACTGTGACTTGAAATCTGGTAGCAACTACCCTGGCTTTAATTATTTTAAGAAAATTATTTAAAATCCTTTCCTTTCCCTGAGGAGACTGGTGAGGCCCCGCCTCCCTTGCCTCTAGTGACTGCACGTCCCTGCCTAAAAATGAGAAGGAAGGAGAGGCTGAGTTTATTGCAGTACCATATTTTCTGGTATAACTCCACTGCCCAGCCTAATTGAATTTGATTGTCTCGGATGCTTCAATTCAGCACCACCAGAATAAAAGAATAACAGAGTTGGAAGAGACCTTGAAGGTCTTCTAGTCCAACCCCCTGCTCAAGCAGGAGACCCTATACCACTGATGGCAAATCTTTTCGGCATCAAGTGCCCAAATCAGGATGTACATGCACACTCATGCTGAAGCGCTAGAAACCCGATGACCACCGGCCAGTGCCCATGCATGCACCGGAAACCAGAAGAGCAGCTGGCAATGGCACGTATGCCCGCAGAGAGCCACATGTGCCATAGGTCCACCATCACAGCCCTATACCATTTCATTCAAGTGGCTGTCCAATCTCTTCTTAAAAACATCCAGTGATGGAGAACTCAGAACTTCTGGAGGCAAGTTGTTTCATTGATTAATTGTTTAACTGTCAGGAAATTTGTCCTTAGTTCTAGGTTGCTTCTCTCCTTAATTAGTTTCCATCTATTGCTTCTCATCCTGCCTTCAGGTGCTTTGGAGAATAGGTTGACACCCCCCCCTTCTTCATGTCAGCCCCTTGGATATTGTAAAACTGCTATCATATTACACTTAGTCCTTCTTTTCATTACACTAGACATACCCAATTCCTACATCTGTTCTTTGTATGTTTTACTCTCCAGTCCCCTAATCATCTTTGTTGCTCTTCTCTGCGCTCCTTCTAGAGTCTCAACTTTTTTTTAAATATGATGGCAACCAAAATTGGATGCAATATTATAAGTGTGGTCTTATCAAAACATTACAGAGTGGTATCAGCACTTTGTGTGATCTCGATTCTATCCCTCTATTAATGCAGCCTAGGAGCATGTAGGCTTTTTTGGCAGCTGCAGCACACAACTGGCTCATATTTAAGTAGTTATCTACTAGCACAGTGTTTCTCAACCTTGGCGACTTTAAGTCCTGTGGACTTCAACTCCCAGAATCCCCAGAGCTGGCTGGGGGATTCTGGGAGTTGAAGTCCACAGGACTTAAAGTTGCCAAGGTTGAGAAACACTGTACTAGCATTTGAAGATCCCTTTCGCAGTTACTACTATTGAGCCTACCTCCTCCCCATTTTTGGTAGACAATGCTGTTCCCAGCCTAGGCCATGATCTTCCATAGACAATGCTGTACAGAATTGCTATAATGATTGTCTTGAGGGAATCATAGACGCCTTTTAATAACCTTTTAAAATTAAGGACTCTGTGAAATATTAACCTGGAATTGCAAGGACACAAGCCCGTCACTGCTCCAGTGATCTCAATCGTTTGGTACCCACATAGGTATTACCCAATTGTTCTGCTGAGATCTTCTTGAACTCCAATATCTATATATAGAAAAATGGCTGTGTGTGTGTGTGTGTGTGTGTGTGTGTGTGTTCCAGCATAACTCTGAAATGCCTCAAGCAATTTCAACAAAACTTGGTACACAGGTGACTTACTCTCTGGAAAAAATATGGGGGAGGGGGGTAAGACACCCCTAACACCCCTTGGGGGGGTGTTCTGTTAAGATGCAGCTGTTGTGCCCTTAAATGGCTTCTACTGTACAGCGCAGTGGAGTTGCCATGGTAACAGCTTCACAGTACTCCACAAGGGGGCTCCCTCTGGTAAGGGGGAAAATCCAACATTATGTTTGGTCCGGACATTTCCCCCTATAAATAAACCCCTGGCAATGCCGGGTTATTAGCCAGTCCTTACTAAAGCAACTTGATCTGGTTGTCACTGTTTCTCAACCTAGGGAACTTGAAGAAGTGTAAACTTCAATCCCAGATTAGGGAATTCTGAGAGATGAAGTCCGCAGATCGAGAAGTTACCAAGGCTGAGAAATACGGCCTTAGATATTCCAGTGGAAAAAAAGAGAACTTAAAGAGGGATACTGTCCTTTCAATGTTGATATATTACCACTGGATAGAGCTATAACGATCTATGGGTTTATTAATTCATGGCAAAAAGTAAAAGAAGCTTTTTTTTAAAAAAAAATTGTTCATTTCATTTGTTTTCTATAATAGGAATAGCAATTTGCAGCTATTTCTGAAAGCTGGGAATGGAAGAGATTCCTTTTTATGCTAATTGCCTTGGGATATCTTCATAGATTTGAAGGTAGACAGAAATGCTGTTTAAGAAGCATCTTGAAATACATTCAACCAGTTCTTATTTCAATTTGCAGTACACTTTTTTTTTAAAATGGTGGGTAATTGTTCATCAGGTAATGAAAAATCTAGGACAACAGTATATAAATTCTTCCTGTAGTTTCTTCTTCCCACTGTTAAGAAGCTGAACTCAGAGATTTCTAAGTTTAGTTTCCTTTTAGTTTAGTTTCCTAGATTAATCTATGCTTGGCCTCAAAAGGCCTCTGTCTGTGAGCTTATGTGTGTGACTACAAATGTATTGTGGCTATGATAAAAGATTTAAGAATTCTCAAAGATATATTCCAGAGATTTGAATTATCAACCTATTTATTCATCTTTCCTCCCCCGGTATCTTTTTTATGCATTCATCTTTATAGAAAAAATAAATAAAGAGTTTTTCCCATTTCAGATTTAGCTTTGCAGTTTTGCAGAATATGGAAATTTTACTAGGGCTTTTTAAGTGAGTTTCTTTTTCAGGCTTTACCCTGGCTGATAAGGAATATTTCTAGTGCAACATGGCGGTACGATATTTCTGAGGAAATTGTACCAACAGTCCAGTGGTGGGTTTCAAAAATTGTTCAAACCTACTCTGGGGGTGTGGCCTCCTTTGTGGGAGTGGCTTGACACCCATGTGACCGGATGGGAGTGGCTTGCCGCCCATGTGACCGGATATGAAGATCCCGACGACACTTGTCAGAACCACGTTAAATTACCTCACACACAGGACTGGCATGCATAAGAATAGGATGCAAACTTGTTTTTTAAAAGGCATCTTTGGTTTGCGTTAAAACAACTTCAACACACGCAATGTTCTGATTGCACCACAAACGCAGTAGTCATCCTTACCTTTCACAGAGGCACTGAGTTTTATAAATAGGAGCATGATAGTGTAGAATAATCATATCCAAGGACCAGTGGTGGGTTTCAAAATTTTTTGGAGCCTCTTCTGTAGGTGTGGCCTGCTTTCCGGGTCCACTGGTGGAACCTCTTCTAACTGGTTCGGTAGATTTGACGAACCGGTTCTACCGAATAGGTACGAACTGGTAGGAACCCACCTCTGCAACAGTCCCTAATTAACAGATTGGTTCAAGTAATTGAGAAATCATAAATATTTCCTAATGTGTATCTGATCAGATCAATTACTATTTTGAACCAGATCAGCAGACTGAAGATATTTTATGACAATACCTTTTTCTAAATAAGAAAGGGGACATTTAAAAGCTTTTGAAATCCAGCTCTTCAATCACAAAAACACTGGCATATTAAATCTTAACTTTAAGCTCAATATTTATTAAGCAAAAAATATTCAGGAGATGCAAGAAGAATTATCTGAAGAGAAGAAACTCCAAACCATCTGTAAAACAATGTTCTAATGTTTTTATTCCAAGATACATCAGAGGTGGGTTGATTCCCGTTCAGCCCCTCCCCGATCAGGAAGCCCCGCCCACCCACCGGGATGCTTTTGCGCATGCGCAGAAATTTCACGCACATGCAAGCATGAGCAAAATGGTAGCGCCGGGATTTGCAACCCGCCTCTGAAATACAGGTTTGAAAATCTTGTTTGCTCTCCTTAAAATTCTATGATCAACTTAGCAAGCTAAGTGTTTCTTTCCCCAGTAAATTACAGACGTCTATAAAGAAATAATTGTAAGATTAGCCAGCATAAAACAAAGGTGTCATTCATAGACCTGAAGCCTTTGGATTAATTTGCTTGGATTTTGTTAAAAGATGACCCACATTTTGACTTCAATATTGTCAAAATCCATAGGTGTGCTCAGCATGTATTTCTCACACTGGTGAGAAATATAATAACTATCTGCTTTTGAAATTAACTTATTCAGCCATTCCTCATTTGGTGACTATCTCAGTTAGTGACCATTCTCAAATACCACAGTAAAAAAATGCAATAAAATTATTTTCTGAATGGACATTGAAAGTTACAAACTTAGCCGAGTTGCCTAAAATATCAGCATATCTTAAAGATCACTCAAATGAGAGATATAAACGAGACTGGAAAAAATGGATTGACTACATACAAAATAAATACGGGACCAAGAAATTCCAGTTAGCCTATGCTTAAGATCAGAAATGATTTAAATTGTTTAAAGTTAGTTCAGCAAGAAGAAGCTAAGGTCAATGTAGAATGTTATTAATTTCTTAATTTCTTTTTTTCTCAATAGATTTTAGACTGTGTTTGTTAAAAATCCATACCGTGTACGGGTTCTGGGAAGTCGTAAAAATATTAAATGCTTATATTTTGCATGAAAAAAAATATTTTCTGATCAATGTCTATAATTTAGGTCAAATTTTGTATTCCTGACAACAAAAGCTTTCAGTGAGTGAAACTGATGAAGGTCTGGTCAGTTTCAGGCAACAGAGCAGCCGGCAGGAGGGTTCTAGTTAATTAACTAAGGTCAAAGAGATTGGCTTGTTGACTTGTGATTAGCACTTTTTAAGGATCTGATTGCACTGAGGAGAAAGCAGCTTAAGAAAAGATAATTTGTTAAGCAATCTCTCCACCCTGTGTTGGCAGGGGGGGGGAGCGGGGGGGGGAAGGAGGGAAGAAATGTATAGGACACTATACAACTTTATTTAAATTAGATAGCAGCAGTTAGAGATCTTTGCACCACCAGTCTCTCTGTCTGTCTACTATCTATCTATCCATGTGACTGTCTGTCTATCATCTATCTGTCTGTCTGTCTGTCTGTCTATCTATTATCTGTCTGTCTCTGTGTCTGTCCATCATCTATCTCCCTGTCTACCATCTATCTATCCATGTGTCTGACTGTCTATTATCTATCTATCTGTCTGTCTCTGTGTATCATCTATCTCTATCTGTCCACCATCTGTCCACTGTCTATCCTCTATTTATTTATTTATTTATTTATCTGTCTGCCTGTCTATTATCTATCTATGTCTCTGTGTCTATCTGTCTACCATCTATCCATGTGTCTGTCTGTCTGTCTGTCTGTCTCTGTCTCTGTCTCTGTCTCTCTGTCATTTAGCAAGCATTTTGCCTAACAACCAAGTCATTGGAACATGACACGGTTGCTAAATGAGGAGGGGGTGCATTTCAAGACAAACTTACCCATGCCAAAATACGCATTTTAAAAATTGTATCTCTGTCTAGTAAAATAACAGTATGGATGCCTACTTACACTAATAGGTTCAATGGGATTTACTTCTGTGCAAGCATATAGGATAGTATCCTTAACCTCACTGGGCATGTGGGATTATTTTATTAAAATGTTTTTACAATTTATTCTCCAGTTTTCTTCTCAAAAGTTCAGAATTGTTGTGGCGGTTTCCTCCTCCCACTCAATTTAAACAAAATCCTTGCGAAGTGCCTTAGCCTAGCACAGAGTGACTGGAAAGATGGGTAAATATTCTGTCTGGAGATCAGATGCAAAAGCCATTCAATTAAATCCTTGAACTGAACTGACTTTCCAATCTGAATTGGATTTGAATCACCGAGTTGAACTAAATGTCTCCACGCTGATTTAGATACCGGCTCAGAAACAGCTGTTACCTGGTAAATTCAGACATACAAGACAAATCCACTTAATTTGGTCCTTTGATTCTGGGTCAATTTTCTGAACTGAAGGAAGGATTTAAATTGGATTTTGAATGGCAGACCGAAGTTTTAGAATTGTTAGGCATGTGTCTGTTCCTTTGCAAGCTGTTTAGATAAGTAGGGCAAATACACTTTCAATTTCATTCAGACATGTTCATAAACTCATCTTATAGAAACCTCAGCAAAGTCAGAGTAGGAACTTGACTATTGGTTATTATTATTAGCATACGGCATTGTTACAGTAGCCAGGAGATAATCATGCTACTGCAGAGTATTTATTTGGCTTGCCAAGGTACCAGCCCTGCAGGGGTGGGTTTCTCGCCCCGTTCCGACCGGTTCGGTTGGAATGGGGCCGGTGGCATCCTCGTGCACGCGTGCGGTGCACGCATGCGTACTAGCGTCTGTGCGATGCTCCAGCTGCTCCTGGAGGATCGTGCAGGCGCTGTATGCATCCTGCGCATGCGTGGAAGCGCAGAACTCGTCAAAACCAGGTAAGAAGCACGGGCAGGCGGCTGGGCCCTTCACCGTTCCCGGAAGTTACTTACTTCCGGGTTCGCCGACCAACCGGTTCGCAGGGACCGCCGCGAACCGGTTGAAACCCACCCCTGCAGCCCTGTTATAGGAAATGCTTATGTACTTCCCAAGGTGTGCCACAGAAGGGCGAGCTGACTCCACACCAGATAGAAAGATAGCAATAGCAGTTAGACTTATATACCGCTTCATAGGGCTTTCAGCCCTCTCTAAGCGGTTTACAGAGTCAGCATATTGCCCCCAACAACAATCCGGGTCCTCATTTCACCCACCTCGGAAGGATGGAAGGCTGAGTCAACCCTGAGCCGGTAAGATTTGAACAGCCGAACTGCAGAACTGCAGTCAGCTGAAGTAGCCTGCAGTGCTGCATTTAACCACTGCGCCACCTCGGATGAGCAGCCCTTCCTGCAGCATCACCCAAGGCCCTCTTCCTTCCTGGAGTTGCTTCACAAGTGGGTGCTGCAATCGGGAAGGTTCAGAGCCATCAAAAATCTGACTGCCTGCACAGAACACCAGCTCATCTCCCCACCGATGTATTATATCTACTTGCACAGAACATGCTTTCAAACTGCACAGTGGTCAGAAGCTGAGGTAAGGGATGGGAGCTCATCCTACCATGTAGAGCTAGTGTTCGAAACACAAGAGCTGAGACCATCTCTACCAGGGGTGGGTTTCTCGCCCCGTTCCAACTGGTTCGGTTGGAACGGGGCCGGCGGCATCCTCGTGCACGCGCGCGGTGCACGCATGCGTACTAGCGTCTGTGCGACGCTTCAGCTGCTCCTGGACGATCGCGCAGGCGCTGTATGCGTCCTGCGCATGCATGGAAGTGCAAAACTCGTCAAAACCGGGTAAGGACCGCGGGCGGGCGGGCGGGCGCGCCCTTCGCCGTTCCCGGAAGTTACTTACTTCCGGGTTCGGTGACCAACTGGTTCGCAGGGATCGCCACGAACCGGTTGAAACCCACCCCTGATCTCTACTATCATTAATCCAGTGAGCCACAGTGCCTATTTTAACTATTGTGATTTTTTTGGACAAGCCCATGTAATCCTATTTGCAGGACTGTGGAGATAGGGTGTCATTGCCTTCTTCTGCACCTTTTCTTTCCATTTCCCACCAGATATTTCCTGTGCAGACAAGACTAGGTTCCTGGTAGCGTCTCATATAAGTACAAGCCAGGTCTGATTTTGTTAGCTTTTTTAGATTAAGCAAAATCATGTCACCATTTAGCATTAAATTAAATGATATAAAATGTATAATATGGTTTCCCAGGTCTGTATATTATTTTTCTTTTTATATAGTTTATACATTTTCAATTAACATATTTAAGTGCTTTGTGAACAGTGTATTGTCTGGGTCAGTTGCTTACATAATAAAGTTTTCCAGCTCCTAATTTCTATTTCTACTATCCAGCCATTTATAAAACAAATCCCATATTTGAAAGTATTCTGTATCTTCCTTCTCTTTTACCTTTAATGTCAGTCTATCCATTTCTGTGCAATCTAATATTTTTTAAAATAATTACATTTTCTTCTCTCGGTGTGTCCTATACTCCGAAAAATATGGTACTTTTAATATATGAATTTTGGTTCAGATTGGAGCAGTTGATGAGGAAGCCTAGTCCTTCACAGCACAGTGAAACATAACAGCAAACAAAGCAAAACAATCTAGTGGGTTCAGGGGTGTTGAACTTTCTAAACAAAGGGAAAGAGAGGAAGGATTATTAAATTCAGAGCAAATTCTGCTACGATGTAATCTGTTAGCATTGGAATAATAGGTTTAACTAATGTTATTCTTTGCCATTTCTTTTGTGGATTTGGTGAACCAATATGTCCATTTAGGGACCTGAAAAATCTGTGCAATACATGAACAGTTACTATTCATATTTAAATGATGGGTTGCAAAAACTATATTCAGGAAAGATTATATTCTAAGCTTAATCCTTTGATTGTTTGAGGATAGCATTAGCCATTCACTGTATTCATTCTTAACGTTTGCTAATCGCTTGAAAATAATATTGAACATTTCAGTAAACGACATTGCATTGTAGAATATTTTAGAATTTTCCTTGCAGAAAATGTAGCTACTTTTTGTATGCCCTTTAAAGAAAACTCAGTCGTGAATAGAAGCTTTTAACACCAATGGTTGAATATTTATTGAGTTGAAACTCTCCCAATTATGCAAGAAGTAGAAATGGCTCAAAACCAAAATGCTTAATAGATTAAAAATGAATAAAAATATTGTTTGTTACCACTTTCCTTCATAAATTTTCCCAAATTTGGAGATAGGACAAAAGAATTGGAGATCAAACAAACATAAAGGAGAGACCTGAGAAAAGAAAGGTTGGAGCATTTCATACAATACCCTTTCACACAATCACACAAACTTACAAAACCCTACTATTAAGTGCCAAGGAAGACGTGGAGTGATGAGATCTGAAGTACCAAGCTGAAGATCTGAGGTAGCCAGTTGAGAAAAATAGATCTTCAAAATCCTCTTTATCCCACCCTATTTTATATAATAAAAGCTCTTTGTTCACTCCAACGGAGGGAAACATTCATTTTGATCTTCTGGATATTTATAGTAGGAGAGACAACAGTTTGTTCTGATCTTGTGACTGGCTCAAATCTGGTCTAGATGAAAATGTGGGTTCTTTCATCTAATAACTAGCTAGAATTTGGTCTGTTTAACTGTTTACTGCTATCTTACACCAACAGTGTACTGTATCTTGTTTCCTGCTACCCTATGAATTTGTGCCCTAATCTTTATTTAAACAATTTTTATTTGTTTTTTAAAACATAAAAATAAAAATAAAAAACCCATCTTCCATTACAAATTGTAGAAAATGTGTCAGTTGGTTACAGTATTTCCATGCATCTCTTCCATAGTCACCACCTGCTATTCATATCAAATCACATATTTTAAATTCACCTATATTCATGTATATCACAATTATTACATCTCAACCTTGAGATTAGTATGATTGGTAGATTGGTGCTGATTGGTGCTGGCTGTGTGTCCGTTGTTGTTTCGTGTTGTAACGGACTGGATGGTGGGTGGGGTTTGTTTGTTTATTAGGGCTGGTTTCCAGATGTCTGGTAGGTGAGAGGTATTGTCACATTTATTCATGTTTACTCATTCACCAACCCTTTCTGGACATCCTAATCTACAAAAAACCCAATGGCTCCCTAGGACATACCATCTACCGGAAAAAAGCACACACCAACCGCTACTTAAACGCACAATCCCATCACCACCCTGCACAGATTAACTCTGTAGCCAAGATCCTCATCTCCAGAACCAAATGCCTAGCTGACAAAGACCACCTGAAAACTGAATTACACACTCTCATCTCCAACAGATTCCAAAGAAAAACAATTACCAACCTAATTCAAAGGGAGACTCCCCCCAAAACCGAGACACAGAACAGGACTACGTCATCGCCCTCCTCCCTTACATCAAAGGCACCATAGATAAAATCAGCAAAATTCTCCACAAATACAATATCAAGACAGCCTTCAACACTGACCAAAAAATAGCCAACATCTTAAGAAACCCCAAAGACAAGATCCACTTACGGAAACAAAGCCAGCACTCCACACACCCACACACCCACACACCAAGATTTACAGAAAGACGGCAACTCCTATCACACTTTAAGCCCAAAGCCCAGCCTGAAGATGGTGAATGAGATCTCACTGAAACATTGCCAAGACAATCTCAAACTTATATACACACAGACACACACAGACACAGACACAGACACACACACACACACACACACACACACACACACAATTTTATTGCTTCTGTTGTTCTGTGCTTCTGGATTCTGTTTCTGGCTTCTGCTCCATGGGTATTGTATACATGCACCATGCTTTATATTGTTGCATATAAACAAGTTTCTTTTATAAATGAATCCTCCTGAATTATTTCCTTGTGTGATCGTTGGATTGCTGCAAACTCTAACAAAACTATTTTCGCATTTATTTATTTATTTATTTATTTATTTATTTTAGACTTCTATACTGCTTAATAGGGCTTTCAGCCCTCTCTAAGCGGTTTACAAATTTTTTTAGCAAATTGAGTCAGCAACTTGCCCCCACATTCTGGGTCCTCATTTCACCCACCTCGGAAGGATGGAAGGCTGAGTCGACCTTGAGCCGGTGAGATTTGAACCGCTGAACTGCAGATCACAGTCAGCTGAAGTGGCCTGCAGTACTGCACCCTAACCACTGCGCCACCTCGGCTCTTGAGGCATTTTCTGAAAAATATTTGTTGCAAAGAGTTTTCCTAGGGTGGACGCTTGTCTTTCACACCAGATTCACTGAAAATCCTTTTTTTTTTTGTTTCCAATATGGTTTAGAGTAAGAACTGTGCAGTGGAAAACTTGCTTCCATTGTAAATATCTCAGTTGATTGACTCTCAGTCTTGTGATGCAGAAGGAAGTATACGCAGGAGTAACGAAAAATGTCTTCAAGAATGGTTACCTTACAAAGCCACAAATGCTAAACAGAATTGCTTACCAAATCAATTGTTTCCTGTGGTACATATTTAAGCATGTAAGCCTTCATTCGGGCACAAATAGAAAAAAAAACACCAAAGCAGATTGAAACCATGAAAACATTGTGAGAAATGAAACAACATCAATTGCCTGGTAAGACATCGATAAAATAGAATATGTTTTTTTAAAGGGAAACCATTCTTGCTTTTAAAGTATGTTTGAGTGAGACTGAGAAAATTCTTAAACATATGTAGATGAAATAGGAGAAATCTTTTTATTATTAATTAGAACTGCAGAAAAAACAATTACTACCAACCTGCCTTCCATTGAGGACCTGTATACTGCACAAGTCAAAAAGAAGGCTGTGAAAATATTTACAGACCTCTCACATCCTGGACATAAACTTTTTCAACTCCTACTGTCAGCATCACTTCATTTAGTAATCAGGAAAGAAACCACTCAACTCCATTTGAATTGAAATCAAGTGTACTTTTACTAATTATAAACGAACAGTTGCAAAGCTAAGCTGAATCTAGTTAATTAGGCACGAAAGCGAATAATATCATGTATAATTCAATCCCCTCCCCTTGGTACCCCAGTCCATAGTCCAATTATAATGCACCCAACTGTCAGGTGGGAGATAACTTCAAAAGGCATAACCAGGATGGAATGCTGGATAGTTAACCTTGGCGGGAAACTCCCTTTCTCCACGTGCACAGTAAGATGGTCAGGCAGCGTCTAGAATCTTCCTCCACCACATTATGATTCCCCTCCCAAATACCATGCTCCCCCTCTCCCCGTTTCAATGGCAGCCGAAGCAGCAGCAAGCGGAGGCTGACATCTACCCTCTAAACGACACTGCAGAGCACTGCACACCAAGACAGCTAGACACAAGAACAGTTTTTTTCCCCAAATGTCATCACTCTGCTAAACAACTACCGTATTTTTCATACTACAAGATGCACTGGTGCATAAGACGCACCAAGATTTTGAAGAGGTAAGTAAGAAAAAAAGTTTTTGTCCTCCCCAGCCCTTAGGAGCATTCTGCAGGCTCCAGCAGGGCTGGAGGAAGGCAAAAACACCCCCGTTTTTGCAAAAAAAGGGTGAAAAAAAATGGGCCATTTTTTGGCAAAAATGGAGGTGTTTTTACCTTCCTGCAGCCCCACTGAAGCCTGCAGAGTGCTGCTGGGGGCTGAGGAAAGGCAAAAATGCCTGTTTTTGCAAAAAATGGGTATGGGTACAGGGCTTCGGGAGGCCAAAAATGGCTGTATTCGGTGTATAAGATGCACCAACATTTCCACGCTCTTTTAGGGGAGGAAAGGTGCATCTTATACTCTGAAAAATATGGTAATTCCCGCAACACTGTCGAACTGTTCACTAAGTCTGCATTACTATTACTATTAGTCTTCTCATCATTCCTATCACCCATCTCCTCCCACTTATGTAGTAGTAGTAGTTTATTCAATTTGTATGCCACCCTATTCCCGAGAGACTCAGGGCGGCTAACAACCAAGGGGGGAAGGGGATACAAACAGGAAAATCAAGACAAACAGATAAAATAGAACGACATTCAGGTGGGGCTGGAAATTCATCAGCCCCAGGCCTGCCGGAACAACCAGGTCTTAGTGGCTTTGCGGAAAGCTGGCAGGATGGTGAGGGTCCGGATCTCAACAGGGAGATCATTCCACAGAGAAGGCCCTCCACTGGGGAGTTGCCAGTCGGCACTGGCTGACAGATGGAATTCGGAGGAGGCCTAGTCTGTGGGATCTAATAGGTCATAGGGAGGTAATTGGCAGGAGGCGGTCTCTCAAGTACCCTGGTCCGATACCATGTAGGGCTTTAAAAGTAACAACTAGCACCTTGAAGCGTGTCCGGAGCTCAATAGGCAGCCAGTGCAGCTCACGAAGGATAGGTGTAACTTGGGTGTACCGAAGTGCACCCACTATCGCTCGCGTG
This sequence comes from Thamnophis elegans, assembly GCF_009769535.1. Lineage (NCBI taxonomy): Eukaryota > Metazoa > Chordata > Lepidosauria > Squamata > Natricidae > Thamnophis > Thamnophis elegans. The sequence goes on from NC_045555.1 coordinate 39,356,632, forward strand.
GCTGCATTCTGGACAAGCTGAAGTCTCCAAATACTCTTCAAGGGCAGCCCTTGACTTCATGACTGTATTTTGATGCTTGAATCCTTACGATTTATACTGATTGTTTCCTAGTATGATTCAATTGATTTGTACCCTATGACTATCATTAAGTATTGTACCTTATGATTCGTGATGAATGTATCTTTTCTTTTATGTAGCGCATATGCACCCAAGACAAATTTCTTTTGTGTCCAATCACACTTGGCCAATAAAGAATTCTAAATCTATTCTTCAAAAAAAAATATCTTCATAGGCTATAGGGATGGATACATGTAAGAAATCAAACTATTAGCATCTTTTGTATGGAGAAAAACAGAGTAAAGCATTAAAAAAAATCATTGGATCAAACACTGCTTTTCAGCAAAAGCCTAATGGGCAAACTGCAGCGAACTGTCTGCTTTCTCAAACAAACCCAGTGGGTGCCCCCTCCAGTGTTCACATTCTCACACAATAATGGCAAGCAGAAACAACACTTGCAGACAGCTTGAAAAGGGCAGCCTCTCCCATGGTTCTGAAAGTATTTCTGGGAGAAAACTCACTGATCAAAGCCAAAACCCGATGACCCTGGTAGCTCTGGTAGTCTAACTTGTCTCTCCTCAAGATGAACAAGATGATCAGCCCTTTACATGAAAGGTAGAAGGAGCGCATGCTGGCTGCTGCTCATTCAGTATGAACTCATCAAAGGGAAGACTGGGTTAGAAAGTCTTCACCGCTCCTGCTGATTTAACAGATGCAGATTTTTTCTGGGGTTTCCCCCCCACCCCCCCTCTTTCATATAGAGCATAATCAAAGAGGCACAATATTTGCATTTAGGAAAGAGACGAGAATGCTCTACTCTGTTGGAAAATACGTTCTTGAATATTAAAACCCTTGTCTCCTAATCGCAGCAGCGCAATTAGATTTTAGGATTTGGGCTTTGGTCTCTGTCCTTTTTTAGATATTACATGTGCTGCCCTGTCTTCACAAAATAATAGTCCAGATGTACTTTGTGGCTGTCTGTCAGAGGTGGGTTGCTCCTGGTTTTACTACTAGTTCACTTCACACACGTGCCAGATGCATGCTGCGTGCCCATGCACGGTTCAATGTAAATTGTTCTTTTTACATGCGCGGAACAATCTACAGTGAACTGCATATGCATGAGTGCTACTAAATGGTTCACCGAGAAAACCGCGAAGCCCTTATCCACGCCGACATAAGCGCGGAGGGCAAATCCACGCCGTCCGAAGCGATAAGGAAAAAGGAGACCCTAGCGCGACAACATAACCGTGGAGGGCAAATCCGCGCCTTCTGAAGCACTCAGCACCCTAACCCTAACCCTAACCCTAACCCTAACCCTAACCCTAACCCTAACCCTAACCCTAACCCTAACCCTAACCCTAACCCTAACCCTAACCCTAACCCTAACCCTAGCCTAACCCTAACCCTAACCCTAAATCTAACCCTAAACCAAACCCCTAAACCTAATCCTAACCCTTACCTTAATTTAAATCGGCTTTCTGCTGCCGCGCTGTTTTAAAGCACCCTTCTGTCGCCGCAGTGAGGACGTCGTGGTGATGATGTCACGGCTTTAGCGACGCGGTTTTGTCGCCGCTATTTTGATGAGCGCGGTTTTGTCGGGCCACGCTACTAAACACCATGCCAGCAATGGCAGTGATGACCAGGGAAGTGGTTCGGGGACGTGGCCAGCCTGGGTTGCTGCTGGTTCTGTGACCCTGGCCAAAATACCACTACTGGTTCAGCCAAACTGGGACAAACCGGGAGCAACCCACCTATGGTGTCTCTCTGTGTGTAATTGTGGTTGCCATAATGTAAAAAAGGTGTTGATTTCAGAGAAGAGCGACAGAGATGATTAGGGGACTGGAGGCTAAAACATAGGAAGAATGGCTGCTGGGATTGAGTATGTCTAGTTTAATGAAAAGAAGGACAAGGGGAGACATGATAGCAGTATTCCAATATCTCAGGGCCTGCCACAAAGAGGGAGACAAGCTATTCTCCAAAGCACCTGAGGGCAGGACAAGAAGCAATGGGTGAAAACTAATCGAGGAGAGAAGCAACTTAGAACTAAGAAGAAATTTCCTGTCAGAGCAATTAATCAGTGGAACGACGTGCCTCCGGAAATTGTAAATGCTCCAACACTGGAAGTTTTCAAGAAGAGATTGGACAACATTTGTCTGAAATGGTATAGAGTTTCCTGCTTGAGCAAGGGGTTGGACTAGAAGACCTCCAAGGTTTCTTCCAACTTATTCTATTCTATTCATGTCATTGGATTAAATTTGTAGTCATATTGAGATGGGATGATGATCCCTCCTATTTGTTGATTCTCTATCATAAAGAAAAGGAACTCCACATTTCCTCACGGGCTGAAATGAAACATCATTGATCACATTGATTCTTATTAAACACTGGTCAGAGGACTGTCATTCTGAATTTTAAAATGGCAACATGGCTGCAGGGATGTTGAGAAGAATACCTTTTGGTGGGACTTAGTGCTTCAAGTTCTAGTTCTACTCACAAGAATGAACAGAAGCATTGCCAAATATTGCAGGATTGCTATTAAACTGTCAAACATCATCATGCATTGAAGCTAGTTTAAAAATTGAAGGGATTAAAGAAGGCAGAGAAAAGACATTAGGCCGGTGTTTCTCAAACTTTTAAGAAACGTAGATGTCAACTCCCAGAATTCTCCGGATATTCTAGGAATTGAAGTCTAAACAACTTTGTTGCCAAGTTTTAAAAGCTGCATTAGTCCACTAAAAAAAGTAATTGAATCTAGAGCACCACTGGCTTTTAAACATTGCCAGAACAACCTCTTTCTGTGCACAAGGTGTAATAGATGAGAACTAGTGAACAAAAAAAGTAACACAAAGATGCATTAAGGAAGAATTAGAAAGCAATTTGGGGGTGGTGAAAAATACTGTAGTTCCCTCCCACCCCCAGTTTGATGTTGCATTACCCAGAAAGCTCTGAGGCAACTTACATTATAACTCAGAAGAAAATAAGTCTATTTTGGAAGACAGTTGTGGCTCTGCTTGACGTTTGCTAGGAGACCATTCAAGGTGGTAATTTGGAGGGGGGGGATTATCTCACCCCTAGGGTGAGACACAAAAGTATAAGTGGGGTTGTATAAAATCTGTCCAATTCATTCTGAAGATCGGATCTGGAGCTCCAGAAATAACTGTCTGCTTCAAGTCACTCATTTTAAACATGATTTGATTTAACATGTCCTGGATCTAGTGTGTCATTCAGAAAATGGACTTTTGTTCCCTTGGAGAAGTTTTGCCATTTTGGTTTCTAAAAGCTAAAATGATATCATTGTTTTATTTCTTCTTATGAGTCACCACCAAGTCCCTTTTGACTGTAGTAGTATATGCATTTGATAAATAACTAAATCAATAAACAAAGAGATATTTTCTATCCAGGCTGGTTATAGAGATGTATTTTTTTTTGCCAAATAGTACAATATGAAGACTGAATGGAGAGGCCTGGCTAGAAATCAAATTATCATACAATTTTTCAGAATTCATCCAGTCCATTAAATTTGTGTGTGCGTGCGTGTGTGTGTGTGTGTGTGTGTTTGTTTCTGTGTGTATAAACACACACAAACTCTCACACACACATTCACACACACACACACTAGGAGTGACATGATAGCAGTGTTCCAATATCTCAGGGGCTGCCACAAAGAAGAGGGAGTCAACCTATTCTCCAAGGCACCTGAAGGCAGGAGAAGAAGCAATGGGTGGAAACTAATCAAGGAGAGAAGCAACCTAGAACTGAGGAGAAATTTCCTGACAGTTAGAACAATTAATCAGTGGAACAGCTTGCCTCCAGAAGTTGTGAATGTTCCAACACTGGAAGTTTTAAAGAAGATGTTGGATAGCCATTTGTCCGAAATGGTATAGGGTTTCCTGCCTAAGCAGGGGGACTAGAAAACCTCCAAGGTCTCTCCCAATTCTGTTATTCTATTCTATTCTATTCTATTCTATTCTATTCTATTCTATTCTATTCTATTCTATTCTATTCTATTCTATTCTATTCTATTCTATTCTACGCTATGCTATGCTATGCAGTTCAGAATAGATTTGAATGTTTGGATTGTGCTGTAATCAGTTGCCCCCAAACTAAAGGAGGGTTGCTCCCAGTTCGGCCCAGATCAGGCAAACCAGTAGTAATGGCCACGGGAGGCTCCGCCCACCCACCCAGACTCTTCTGTGCATGCACCCGAACTGGTAGTAAAAAAATTGGCAACCCAACACTGTCCAAAACTATCCATGTATCCTTTGTCTTTTGACTTTTGAGCATTTCTCTTTTTGTCTCTCTCTCTCTCTCGTCCTTCTTTAGTGACTGCAATTGGTTCCAGTGACTCAGTGATGAAGCAGAATGGTTGTTAAGTCAACACGTGAGAGGGACGTGTGAAATCACTGTTTATTGCTGCCTCGTTTAGATGACGTTCTCTGTACAGCGTCCTGTTATCTGACCCATCTTTTTCTTATGTTGCCAACTCACAGGGTGGAGAGATTGCTAAAACAAGCTCTCTCCTCCGGAGCTGCTTTCTCTGTAGTGTAGTGTCCAACCACAAGTTAACAAGCTGAGCTCTCTGACCTTAATTAGTTGATTAAAACCCTCCTGTGGGCTGACAGCTGCTGCCTGAAACTGATCAGACCTTAATCAGTTTCACATCACTGGTTTTTGTTGTCCTAAATGTGTGCATTGGTCAGAAAATGATTTTTTATTACTCTTTATTGTCATTGTATTTGGGACACTCCCTATCTGAGGCAGTTGCTAAAATGAGGACTATCTATCCAATCTAGGTTCAAGGTTCAAGGTTCATTTTATTTATATGCCGCCCTATTCCCGGCGGGACTCAGGGCGGCGCACAAACCCAAGGGAGGGGAAGGGAAACACAAAGAACTACAACAAAAAAGTACAAGGGAATTTAAAACAACCAACAGCCACACGATTCGAGAGAGGAAGGAAATTCATCAACCCCAGGCCTGCCGACACAGCCAGGTTTTAATGGCTTTTCGGAAGGCTTGGAGAGAGGTGAGGGTCCGAATCTCTGCGGGGAGCTCGTTCCAAAGGGCCGGAGCCGCCACAGAGAAGGCCCTCCCCCGGGTAGTAGCCAGATGACATTGGCCAGTAGACGGAACCTGGAGGAGGCCTAATCTGTGGGATCTGATGGGTCTTTGGGAGGTAATTGGCAGCAGGCGGTCTCTCAAGTACCCAGGTCCAATACCATGAAGGGCTTTATAAGTGACGACTAGCACCTTGAAGTGTATCCAGAGACCAATCGGTAACCAGTGAAGCTCGCGGAGGATAGGTGTAACGTGGGTGTACTGAGGTGCACCCACAATCGCTTGCGCGGCTGCATTCTGGACGAGCTGAAGTCTCCGAATGCTCTTCAAGGGCTGCCCCATGTAGAGCGCAATCTATCTGTCTGTCAGTCTCTTTGTTTATGTGGGTGAGTTAGTGACAGACGTTAAAGTAGCCAGAATAGCAGCCCTCAAATCTTCTGCTCACATCAACCTTTTCATTTATTATTACTATTTTTAAACACAAATAATGCAAACAATACATATACATCTGAATACAAAAAAGAAAAAAAAACAAATTACAGTTCACCCCCTGGAGACCTTTTATTTCTTCGTGTACAACACCTAAAAGATATACAATATATTCCAATCGTGCCCTTATCCCCTCCAAAACAATATACATTCTTGAGTAGGTTTATTCCCTTTGCCTTCCATCAACACTGATTTTATTTTAAAAAACCCTCATATTTCATTATAATTATTTGATTTAATCATCCCTTTTTAAAATTTAATTTCTGTTGTTAATTTATCATTTATTGCCATACTCCAAATTTCATTATACCACTCATTTCTTTGAATATCCCAATTTCATTCCCAATATTTAGCCATCACTAATCCAGCTGCCATTATCAAATTTATAGTAAATTCCTTTTTTTGTTTTATTTATATCCTGTTTTTCCACCAGCAACAGTAATGCAATCCTCAGTGACATATCTAAATTTACATTCAGCAATGCTCTAATTTCTCCAAACACCATGTCCCATATTTTTTGTGCACCCTCAAAATCCCACCACATATATTTATATCAGTGTTTCTCAACCTTGGCAACTTGAAGATGTCTGGACTTCAACTCCCAGAATTCCCCAGCCAGCATTCGCTGGCTGGGGAATTCTGGGAGTTGAAGTCCGGACATTTTCAATTTACCAAGGTTGAGAAACTCTGGTTTATATGTTCCACCCTCTTTCTTGCACCTCCAACAAATATTTATATATTTACCATCTATTTGATTTAATTTACGTGGTGTTAGGTACCACCTCCATATCACTTTATATCCATTTTCCTTAACTCGAACTGACATATTCCTATATACTTTTCTCTTCCAAATATTTTTCCAATCATTATCATTTCTCCCAAATCTGATTCCCAAATTAATTTTAAACCTTTTGCCTGCTCTTCTAATTCAGTTCATATTCTATATATATTCCCAGTTTTTCCTTTCCATATATATTCTTTACTCACTCACATTCTTTTATTATCATTTCAAATTTTGTTAACTATCTATCATTCTCCTTGAATCTTTCTTCTACTTTTATCCATTTCTCTAATTGTATTAAATTCAATCAATTTAATTTAACATCTGCTAAAATGTTTTTGTGTTATATTCTTTACCTTGTTCTTCCAGTCTTCCCATTTATATATCTAATTTTCTTTTAGTTTACTAATTCATTCTTTCAATTCAATCTTAGGGAATTTCTCCATTTCCACCACGGGTGTTAAAGGAGAGATTCTTAGCATTAGCCAGTATCTCAATTTTTTCTATAATTCCATCAAGTTTTTTAAAAAGGGATTTTGAATCCTCCTAACAATTTTTTAAAAACATCTTTTTTAAACTAATATGTTTTTAGAGGATCATCTATTTCCCTTAACTCTTTCAACTCTATATCTTTCCCTACAAAATCTCTAGTTACTACTATAATATCTGGGACCACCTTTAATTGATTAGCTACCCAATAATTTCTAATATTTGGAAGAGCCAGCCCACCCTTTTTAATGGTTCATACCATAATGCTTTTCTTATTCTTTGCTTTCTTACCTCCATTACAATACAGCTACGGCAGCCTTTGTATTTGCTTAAATTCTCGATCCGAGAATTTAATGGAATCATCCAAAACAAAAAAATAATTTTTGGTAAAACTTTCATTTTTATCATTGTGATTCTTCCAAAACATGATAATTTTACTTTCTCATATTTATCTATTTTATCCTTTATATCTTTCTTTAACTTTTCCTAATTTATTTTCTTTAACTCTTGAATATTTTTTGGGATGTCAATACCTAAATATTTTTAATTTTAATTCAATACCTCCACTTCTTCTTTACTGTGGTTATATAACATCTTTTCTAATCAACCTTGTCATGAAATTTCAGATTGTTCTTCAACCCCCATACATTTATTATACAAAAATAATTGAATAAATGCTATTTTAATAATAGTGCTACAAATAAGAGCAACATCAAACCCTTGATTGGTCCCACTAACCCTTGGGAATTGATATTGAGGGCTTTGGGGAACTCTGGGCCAGCAGAACCAATTAACAGGATTTCAAGAAGAGATTTTTTCCAGTTGAGAACATACACAAAGTTTCTAAATCTAAGGAAGAGGTTTGCACTATTATATGAGTTTATTTTTTAGAGGAAACTTAGAAATGTTCAAAAGTCATGTGTCAAATAAATAAGGAAATTGTTAGAAATGACAACCAATTCAAACATTTAATATATCTTATATAATAAATTGTCAATGAGGCCTGATTTTGGCTACACATTTTTATCAAAGAGCTGACATTTCTGCAACTCTAGGCTGCTTTCTAGTGGTTTTCTGGATTTCTATAGACCATATATGATTTATTGTTTATTCTAACGCTTCCTGATCAGATGGAGATCATTTCACCAGGAGTGTCGCCAATAATTACTTCATTGAATTAGCCCTAGTGAATACAGCACTCCTAGGACCAACTTTGCAGATTATATAGCCAGTTACAGATTGGTTTTGCTTGATTCTGAAATATTGGGAAATGATCTATCATTATTAGTGTTCTGGTTGCCTAGTAACATCAGCTGAACATAAGAAGCCTTTATCCATTATTCTAAGCTATTGTGAAGTTGCTTCCAATTTCAGATGCTGAAGGACATCGTTTACAAGAGAAGGTTGGCAGATATGGCGGAAGAAAACATGAAGCAGTAGTCTTATGTTCATGAAGAGCCTCTTAATAAGACAGATTGTACCCTATCTACTATAGCTAACCGCTACTGGGACATATTGTGGCATGAAAACTACAAATGAAGCTTGACTTTTTCATGGAGTCAAAAAAAAAGGAGAAGGAAAGAAACGGGGAACTAACAATTAATGACTTGAGTGCACTTTTTTTGAAAGAAGGTTTCAACTTTCAGATCTCATTAGAGATATTACCCAACATGATTTTGCCCTGTCCTGTTGGGACCTTTAGAGAAAGTCCCACTCTGGCAAGAGGAAAGACAGATATGGATTAGAAGACAGGCCTTCTCTGTAGATCAGGGCTGTCAAACGTGTGGCCCACGGGTCAGATGTATCACACACTGGCCACACCCATGCCTGGTTTAGCAACGGGGGAAAAAGTTACAATATGTCATGTGACAATGCCATGAGTTTGACACCCCTACTGTAGATGCTTCCATCAGTCCAACTAGCTTCTTCTCCTCTGACATTCTAGAAGACACTAAAAGCTACTATTTCAACCATACTTGGGCTCTTAGCCATAATGGACAGATTACCTTGTCATTTATGCTTATCTTTCTAACTTAAGTAAGGAGAAGATTATCTCTTGATATTCTGTGTTATTTTAGGGTTCAGTACACACCAAGAGTTGGAATGATTAGGCCAGCATAGACATACCATGGCACGACAAAACTGCGCTCGACTAAAGCGCGCCCCATTAAACCGTGTCGCTGATGTCATCAACAAGGCGACAACAGCGAGCGCGGAGAAAGAAGGGTGCTTTAAATAGCGCTTTGAAAGCAAGCCGATTCCAGTTAAGGTAAGAGTTAGGTTTAGGTTTAGGTTTAGGGTTAGGTTAAGGGTTAGGATTAGGTTTAGGGTTAGGTTAAGGGTTAGGGTTAGGTTTAGGGTTAGGTTAAGGGTTAGGATTAGGTTTAGCGTTAGGTTAAGGGTTAGGTTTAGGGTTAGGTTTAGGGTTAGGTTAAGGGTTAGGTTTAGGATTAGGTTTAGGGGGGTTAGGTTTAGGTTTAGGGATTAATTTTAGGTTTAGCGTTTACAGCGTGCTTTTTTCTCCGTGCTGTTGTCACGCTGTGATGACGTCAGCTACGCGGTTTTGTCGAGCGCCCTTTAGTCGAACGCGGTTTTGTGGTGGAACCAGACATACTATGTAATCAATCAATCAACAACAACAATGGGGAGTTAACTACAGAACTTATATTCAGTACTAGAAGTAGAGATGAGAATTCAAGTTGCCTGATTTATCAATGATCAATGATCCCTTGTAATACATATTTGTTAGACTCTGATTAATCTACTAGCATTATTTGTATATTTTATTTATTACATTTATTATGACACCCATCTGGCAGTCACATTACTCTGGGCAATTTGCACTTCTCCCAAATCTGAAATTACTGAAACAAAATCTGGTGATTCTGTCTTCACACTTGTAGAAGGAAAAGCACCATGGTGAGTCAATATGACTTTCTTTTGCAATTTGAAAAAAGACTGTCATTGCAATGCAGGACATGGGAAAAATGAATTCCCATCTCTATGACCAGAGAAAAATTGTGGGAACATTTTTATTTTTAAATGGACTTTGCCAACCCCCCCCCAAAAAAAACCCCGCTGTTCACAGAAAACCAAATCCCTTTTATTTACGGTCGGTAGTCTTTCTGTATTTTCACCTAATCAAATCCTGACTAAAGCTTCTATTAAATCTATCCATGTTGATTTACTATCTGGTAACACTCTGGCTAGCTATGAACTCATTGTAACAGCTTCATAGGATGAAGATAATAGGATGATGATCTGCATAGGATTATTGGGAGAAACTCTTATTACTCTCATCTCTTGCAGTAGCGGGGTAGATGCAAGAAGTCAAACACGTAATATGTATCTCCTGTTTCAAATGGAAGCAACTGAGAAGACATTTGGTACCCCTGCTTTCGTTGATTGGCTGATTAAGGTGCTTAGAATTGTTTACTGATAAGGAATCAGATATTGCTAATTCCCAACCATCCAAAATGAGCTTTACTGTAGGGTAGTATAGAATACCTTAGATAGTTTAGTATGCTGTGTTGCAAAGTATATTATAGATAGTATAGTATACTCAACTATAAATCCTCTAACAACTTTTATACTCTGCTCAAATTCCTAAAGATGGTTGTGATTTCTGAAGCTTCTTTCAATGGATTTCTCCCTTTCTTCTTTCTCGTTATGACAAATATACCATATTTTTTGGAGTATAAGAAACATTTCCTTCCTCCCCCCAAGTGGGTGGAAATCTCTATGTATCTTATACTCCAAATATTGCAGCAGGGGGGAGGGGGTGCTGCACCAATCAGCTCTTCTACAATGGGCCACTGCAGTGGCAGCGGATGGGCCATAGTGGCAGCAGTGAACAGGCTGCGGCAGCAGTGATGAATGGATCATGGTGGCAGTGAATGAGCCGGGGCTGCAGTGAATGGGCAGCAATGAATGGGCAGCAGTTTGTATGTGACTCCAAATTTGGTGCTGCTCTGTTAAGTGACAATTGTAGTTTTGGTACATTTCAAAGCTTTGGCTATTTATGAGTCCTTCCTTCCTCCCTCCCTCCCTCCCTCCCTTCCCTAAGTCCTTGCACAATGTGTTCGAAACATTGTTATATGAGCCAGGTCTTTTGTGCTTCGAATGACAACTCTGGGTTAAGTTGAATTGAGTTATTTAATGATCCATTGGCTTATTATTATTATACAATTGTATCACAGCGGCCAGTTGTTTCGCCGGATTTGGCATTGGTTACTAGTCGGGCCCCACCCAGAGGACTAGGACGTCGTAACGTATTTTCATAATATGCGTGCAGATCCAAGCAGTGCGGCTTTTTGCATTTGACTGATGGTGATTTTGTCAATTTTTAACTGTTTTAAATGTAATTCCAGTGCTTTTGGAATAGCACCCAGTGTGCCAATTACCACTGGAATTACCACTGCTGGTTTGTGCCATAGTCGTTGAATTTCGATTTTTAAGTCCTGGTATTTTGCGATTTTTTCATGTTCCTTCTCGGCGACCCTGCTATCACCTGGTATTGCAATGTCTATGATTGTGACCTTATTTTTCTCAACCAGTGTGATGACTGGTGTATTATGCGCCAATATTTTGTCGGTTTGTATGCGAAAATCCCATAAGATCTTGACCATCTGATTTTCGGTGACTTTTTCAGGCTGATGTTCCCACCAGTTTATTGATGTTTTTATTATTATTATTATTATTATTATTATACAATTGTATCACAGCGGCCAGTTGTTTCGCCGGATTTGGCATTGGTTACTAGTCGGGCCCCACCCAGGGGCCTAGGACGTCGTAACGGATTTTCGTAATATGCGTGCAGATCCAAGCAGTGCGGCTTTTTGCATTTGACTGATGGTGATTTTGTCAATTTTTAACTGTTTTAAATGTAATTCCAGTGCTTTTGGAATAGCACCCAGTGTGCCAATTACCACTGGAATTACCACTGCTGGTTTGTGCCATAGTCGTTGAATTTCGATTTTTAAGTCCTGGTATTTTGCGATTTTTTTCATGTTCCTTCTCGGCGACCCTGCTATCACCTGGTATTGCGATGTCTATGATTGTGACCTTATTTTGCTCAACCAGTGTGATGTCTGGTGTATTATGCGCCAGTATTTTGTCTGTTTATATGCGAAAATCCCACAAGATTTTGACCATCTGATTTTCAGTGACTTTTTCAGGCTTATTATTATTACTATTATTATTATTAGTATTATTATTGGCTGCTCTGGGTATTTTCAGAAGCCTTCTCCAACAACAATCTTTTTTTTTTTCAAAAGCCTCAATACTCTTTCAGCTTCTTCAGAATCCAGCTTTCACTTCCAGAGAAAGTGTCACAGAGAACAACCACTGTCGGCACAGTTCGGATCTTTGTAGATATAAATACATCACAGCATCTGAGTTCCTTTCCCAAGGCCATCATTGACAGCCTACCAAGTGTCAATCTGCAGCATATTTCTTGACTGCTGTTTCCTTTACTGTTAATAGTCAATCCTAAAAGGAAGAAGCTACCCATGCTTCGGTGTCCTCACTGCCAGTTCTAAGGGTGGCTTCTACCGTTAGAATGATAGAAGTTGTCATCTTTATATTTAATCTTATCCTATTTTTTTAATTGTACACCTTGACTTTCTTTACTAAGAACTTCTAGATCATTTAAACTTTCAGGTATCAAGGGAGTGTTTATCAGATAACGATAGATATAATCTAATGTACAATTTCCCATAGTGATAAAAACATAACTGCCTAAATTATATGGGTTAGTGGATGCGGGGAAAATTAACCACTTAAATTAAAACAAATTATCGTTGGATGCACAGGGGCCACATAATGTCACTTTAAAAAAACAAGGGTCATTAGTGTATACTTATCATGATTAAAAACTGGTTGGCTCTACTCTTTCCATGCTAAGTTGAAAAGTAGAGAGTAATTAGCAAGAGCAGGCTCTGCCAAGTTCCCAGGAGGATGCTGAGCCATAAGTTAAAAGATTTTAGAAAATATTAGGAGCAGCAAATAGGTTAAAATTGCAGGCAGCACTGGGTGAAAAAAATGGGCAAGTAGAGGAAAGGTATTTCAGAACAGATTGCTTTCCACTGGCTGTAACCTATTCCTTGACACAAATTTCCATTTGAATATTTTTTTAAAAAACACACCCAAAGATTGTTCTGACCTAGGCTTCCTGAGATAGTAAAAATCACAAGCTTCGTCCCCAAACCCTCTTTTTATTGAAACGGCTATGAATTAGATTCATTCACAGCCCGTAATGATTCACAGTCTGTGAAGAGTCTGACACAGTGTTTCTCAAACTTGGTGACTTTAAGTCCTGTGGACTTCAACTCCCAGAATCCCCCAGCCAGCACAGGATTCTGGGAGTTGAAGTTCACAGGACTTAAAATCACCAAGGTTGAGAAACACTGGTCTGACAGATCTCTGCCACAGTCTTTTAGGGTAACTCTGATAAGCACCCACCTTTATCTCCCTTGAAATGCTGCCAGAGACCTAATTGCCAATTATTTTTGCACAGCTGGCTGGGGGATTCTGGGAGTTGAAGTCCACAGGACTTAAAGTCACCAAGGTTGAGAAACACTGGTCTGACAGATCTCTGCCACAGTCTTTTAGGGTAACTCTGATAAGCACCCACCTTTATCTCCCTTGAAATGCTGCCAGAGACCTAATTGCCAATTATTTTTGCAAGGCCAAATAGAGCACAGAATCAAACGGAGCTTCTCAGAGTTTGAACCAACCAGAATGAACAAAGTTGTTTCCTGCAAAGGCTCATGTTTGTTTGCTCCTCTTTTACGTCTTATGGGAGGGGCCAATCATCTCCAAGCCTTACTCCCCAGTTGCCCTTTTTGTCTTAATTGTTCTTACCTTCTGGAAGCTCCAGGCATGCACACAGAGGAAACAGGCTCATGCTGTTCTTCTGCCTTGCTGATGTCAAACTCTGGAGGCAGCACATAGCTACCAGATGGCCCTGGCCTCCTCTCTGCCTCCGTCCAAGCCTTCCCCAGGCTCCAGGACTGGCCCATGTTCCTCCCCAACCTCCTCACTGTCTGACTCTGCTGCCAGCTCTACAGGCCACCAGCAGACCACAAGAAAGATATAATGTCCTATATTTTACAAACTAATCTGTATCCTCAATCCCTTATCTTGTAGATACAGTGTGCGTACACACACACACACACACACATACACACATACACACAAACACATATGTATGCAGGATAGGTCATTTAAAAAAAGTGATATTACTGCAATGTCCTCTGACAAGAAAACTATATATACGTATATATTGGAAAACATCTGCCTATACTCTGTATGTCTAGATATGCTGGGTTTTGTTACCAGGAATTCTGGTAATCCAATCACATCTTGAGGATATTAAATCATACAAGAATGCTCCAAGTAAGATGGGTTTCAAAAAAGTTTGGAACCTCTTCTGTAGGTGTGGCCTGCTTTCCGGGTCCACTGGTGGAACCTCTTCTAACCAGTTCGGTAGATTTGACGAACCGGTTCTACCAAATAGATGCAAACTTGTAGGAACCCACCTCTGGAGCCATGTGAAGCAGTATACAAGTCTAAGTGCTACTGCTATTGTGACAGCTTTCCTATCACTATGCTTAATATACATGTTTTCTTTTATGTTTACTTTTAAATCTGCTTGCTTGAATGAATAATAAAGCTTAAACTCGTTCTTTCTGGATCCAAAAGAACTAATTGCCTGGCCGCCTGGCCATTGCTCTGACACTTGAAAAAACAGCAATCCATTAATAAATCTCCGCATCTTACAGCCAGGGTTTTGGGAATGGTAATAATTTGGGATGACCTTTCTTAACATATGAAGATATGGCAAATAGGGAAAAGGATCACATTCAGGATGAAATCCAGCAGGTTCTGACAGGTTCAGGAGAACCAGTAGCGGAAATTTTGAGTAGTTCGGAGAACCAGCAAATGCCACCTCTGGCTGGGCCCAGAGTGGGGTGGGAATGGAGATTTTGCAGTATCCTCCCCCTGCCATGCTCACCAAGCCACACCACGCCCACCAAGTCATGCTCACAGAACCAGTATTATAAAATTAATGGATTTCACTACTGATCACATTGCATGTGCCATCTTCCTTGAAACAAGGTTAACCTCACCCATAAATAGGAAGTCACAAGGCAAATTTTGATTTCCCCAGCTCTCGTGCAACTGATTAAGTTCACTGCAAATTACATTGCGATGAAGTTATTTAGGTTGTGTCTGTAGTTAACCAGTGGCCATTCCTCTGCTTTCCTAAAAATTCTAATGTGGGTTGAGCTTGACCTTATATGCCGAATGTGTCTCTTTGATTATACACTATAGTTACTTGAGCTCCAATTAATGTGTTGGAACAAGGACTGTGTGAATTACTAATGGCAGGTTTGCAAAACTGAGCAATGTTCATTGCCAGACACTTTTGGCTTCCTTTTATATCCTACTTGTGATTTTCCATGCAATTCATTGACCAGAGACTCCATTTAGACTCAATACTCCTAATAAATAGGGCAATTAAAAAGTGCACACTTCAGCAAAATGAAGATGAAATTAAGCATATCTTTAAAAAGCAACATTTCAGGTCTTACTATAGTACAATGTTTGATGCTACTCAAAAGAAATAAGAATACTCATAGGTTCTACATTCAGCCTTCTTTCCAAATTATATTTTGTAAGGTGACCTGGCCAAAAAAACAGAATATAAAATGTAAAATATAAATAAAATTTGCATATGTATACAGTCTTTCCATCTTACATGCCTCATTCCTCTGTAAAAGCTAACAGATGAGTTCTCTTAAATACTGTACATCACCCACACCCACACCCACACACAAACACACATACAAACACAAATACACACTTTTCTTTATTTTTAAATATGGAATATTTATTTAGAAAGACTGATATCTGATGTTTTTATTTTGGCCCATTTTATTGACTGTTTGTTGAAAAGATGTTTTGAGATTTTGCTCAAAACAGGTTTATTGCCTGTTTAATTCACAATGAATGGGATTCATCAGTCTCTATATATAAACACCAAATACCACTCAATCATCACAAAATCTCCAGAACCAAAAATGCCTACAAACTTGAAATTTGGCACATATGTTCCTCTTGGATTTTAGATGCTCGCTAAGAAAGGATTTTTCGAAATGACCATCAGAACATTAGTATTTCTTATACAGTAATTAACACGCTCTGATGCTAAGGAGTACTGCTCCCCCTCCCCTCCTGAAAAGCACTCTGTTCCAACTGCCAGTTGCCTCACATTCCGTTACCTCAGTTCAAACTGGCAGACGTTCCACTACTTTACTTAGAAGTGTACCTCACCAAAATGTCTATGCCTTCCACCTATGGAACTGCTTCCAGACTCAAGGCAACGGGGGCGATATTCCCTTATGGGTTTCAAACACCGACCATCTCTGAGCAAATGGATTGAACCGGAGTGAACTGGATTTCTCCTTCATTGCCCAATCACATAGTTTCGTCGTGAAGCACGTGTACCCGGCTAGTTTGATATATTTTAATCTGAATGTTCAACTGAAGTCTTGGGAGGCCATAAAAATGTGTGAGAAATTAACAATCTTGGTTTGACTGAAATAAACACTTACTTTCAACTTTCAACTTTAATAAGATTTGTATGCTGCCCACTCCCTTGGGACTCTCACTTACAGTACAAACCTCTCATAAAGACCCACACTATCCCTGTTTGTGAAAACCAGGCATATGTCTGCAAATGTGCAGAATATAGTTCTTTTAAAACAAGATTCATGGGTTTCATTTCTTATTTCTCATTCTTGAAACTTTTGCTCTACAGGGACCATTATCAAACTCGCCAAAGCTCAGCTGATCAATATTGTGAATATGGGAACCACCGACAGTAAAACCTTAGGGAACAATCAAGTAAAGTGTTGTTGTTTTAAACTGTATCCTGTACAAGAAAATTGAGATTATTGATTCTGTTTTTTTTTTTAAATGGAACTGTGAAGGCCTTTATTTCTAGCATTGAAGATCCATAGATCTTAAGACATCCAGGATTCACAATGTGCTTTTTTGCTACATTTTTGTCCCGTTTAATCAATTTCTACAAATAAATGATACTATATTTTTAATTGAATGGTTTCATTTTTTTTTCTTCCCGGCTTAATATGCAGATTCAAATAAGGTTACTCTGTGGATTATAAACTTTCTGGAAGTGTATGATTCAGGTTACATTTCAAGAATGGGAAAACAAGCATGCACAAGTTAAGAAAAATTAATAGGAGAAATTCTGTATACTATAACCATAATTGTGAGCGTTCATGATTCTTTGTTTAACTACAGGCTGATACTGTAAGTGGGATGAAATAGATTTATATTTGCTCCAGTGATATGGGCCAGAACTACAACGATTTGTCGATATATGAAACTTAGCTTTTGTTGCTATTGTTATTATTATTTCATTTAAATTTAAGCTCTCTTTCACTTGTAAAGTATAGGTATGAAACAAATGAATTTCACTAATATTAACGCATCTTTGAAGAGAATAATAGCAATAAGATTAGCATTTAGACTTACCATGTATACCAATGGTGGGATTCAAATTTTTTTACTACTGGTTCTGTAGGCATGGCTTGATGGCATGGCATGGCTTGATGGGCATGGCTTGGTGGGCGTGGCAGTGGAAGGATACTATAAAATCTCCATTCCCTCCACATTCCAGGGGAAGGTTACTGCAAAATCCCCATTTCCTCCTGATCAGTTGGGACTCAGGAGGCAGATAATAGATGGAGGCGGGGCCAGTCAGAGGTGATATTCACCGGTTCTCCGAACTACTCAAAATTTCCGCTAACGGTTCTCCAGAACTGGTCATAACCTGCTGAATACCACCTCTGATGTATACTTACAGCGCTCTCTAAGCGGTTTGCAGAGTCACAGCATATTGCTTTTCTGACCTGGCTTTCGCAAAAGCAAGAAACAGACTCCTCGCAAAGAAAGCCCCTCTTTAATTACACCTTGGGAATTAACTGCATTCACCAACAGAAAGTCAAGGCAAGAATTCTGCAAAGAGTTAACTGAATATGATAAATGCAAGGCCATGAGCTCTCAGCTGAGAGCCTGCAAATTAAGTCAGAGAAATAAATAAACCTCAGTTCTGGCAAGGCAGACTTTGTCCCATGAAACACACAGGGAGTAAACTTTCTAGAAAAGTGGGTGGTTGTCTGCTACAACCAAACCACTCCCCTTTCCTCCTATTTATTCCTCAGCCAGGGAGGGACTAGCCAGTGTCCATATTTGTTTTGCTTCCCGAGCTGACTCATTGTCCTCCGTTGCTCACCTCTCCTATCTGCTCTGTGCATTTGCACATCTGGCACAGGGCCCAGCTGTTCCTCCTTCTCACTCATCACTGATCCCAAAGGCAGCTGCCTTTCAGGCTGGGAAATACCCTGGCTCTATCTCTGTGTTCGATGCTGAGCATCCATCAGGTCCTTCCCCAGGCTCCAGAATTGGCACAAGTTCTTCCTCATTATCTGAGTCTGCCACCAGCTCCATTGGCAGCTGGCGGGCCACAACAATTGCCCCCAACAATCTGGCTACTCATTTTTACTGACTTTGGAAGGATGGAAGGCTGAGTTAACCTTGAGCCTGATGAGATTTGAACTGCCAAATTGCAGGTAGCCCAGCAGTCAGCAGAAGTAGCCTGCAGTACCGCACTCTAACCGCGCCGCCACGGCTAAGCAGAGTGCTGTCCAATATACAAATATAGGTGACTGGGTATTTTATCAAAGGGAGTTAAGGTTTAGAGTGGCTAGCCTGATGGTTGGAGAAATTTTGTGAGATTTTGAGTAAACTATCTCCAAAGTTTGGAGACTGTGACACCCTTCCAGCAGATTTAATTTGGCAGAAGTTGATACATTAAAAATGAGCAAAACAAACAGAAACGTTAGCTAGGAGCTTTGAAAAGAGGATGCCAAAGCTAGAAAGATTCATTTTTGAATATGTCTATACTGTGTAAAGTAGAAATGCTTCAGGATCCAATCTGGGTCAATCACTGGGACTAGAAGTTTAGTCTTCTGAGCTTTCAGACTTATGCTGGAGACGATCCTGAGGAACTTCTCCCTACCAGAATGTTTACCTCTATCAAATATTGGTAGAGAGAATTTTCCAAGGATGGGTTCCAACACAAGTCTGAAAGTTCAGAAGGCTAAATCTCTAGTCCCAGTGACTGACCCGGATTGGATCCTGCAACACTATCCTGGGACCCGTACAGTCTATTTCAGTGGTGGGTTCCAGATCCTGTTGCAACCGGTACGGTGCAACATGAGCCGGAGCCCTCCACATGAACGTGTGCAGCACACGCATGCGTCCTTACCTCCTGTGATGTTCTGCGACATCTCCATGACGTTCCAGCTGCTTGGCGGATGCTCCCTGCGCGTGTGGTGCAGACCTGAAGAGCTCAAATACAGGTAAGGATGGCGGGTGGGTGGGTGGGCCCTCCGGAGCACCATACCCAGTGGTGGGTTTCAAAAATTGTTCGAACCTACTCTGTGGGTGTGGCCTCCTTTGTGGGAGTGGCTTTCCGCCCATGTGACCGGATATGACGATGCCGACGACACTTGTCAGAACCACCCTAAATTACCTCACACACAGCACTGGCATGCATAAAAATAGGATGTAAACTTGTTTTTTAAAAGGCATCTTTGGTTTGCGTTAAAATAACTTCAACACACACAATGTTCTGATTGCACCACAAACGCAGTAGTCATCCTAACCTTTCACAGAGGCACTGAGTTTTATAAATATGAGCATGATATCCAAGGACCAGTGGTGGGTTTCAAAAAATTCTGGAACCTCTTCTGTACATGTGGCCTGCTTTCCGGGTCCACTGGTGGAACCTCTTCTAACCGGTTCGGTACATTTGATGAACCGGTTCTACCGAATAGGTGCGAACTGGTAGGAACCCACCTCTAACCATACCTGAACGGTACCCGGTGCTCCTGGCAGGCACCAGTATGCCCGTACCAGGGCATACCAGTCGTAAACCACCAACACTGTCTATTTTTCATTATACTTTGTATCTCTCTCTCTCTCTCTTTCTGTATGTCTGTCTCCCTTTCTCAGTGTCTCCATCTCTAGCTATGACAATGGTGTCATCAGTCTTCAGTGTAGCGTAAACTGAGATCTTTCTTTCTTTCTTTCTCATAAATACAAAAAGAATTTTTTACTTCCTGTGAAATGAGATTATTATGCAGGATATTCCTGTGCTGCATGTGTGAATTAATGTGTACACTTAGCACATCGATTTTATGACAGTCTTTTATGACAGTTAGAAGGATCTGCATGGTTAAAAAAAAATTGAAAACAGAAAATTGTGGTACATAGTTGCTCTCATGGAACATCCCTCTACTTCTGGACTGACGAGCTTTGCTTAAAGATTCAGGATCTTTCTAAGAGTAAGTAAATGGTAGCTCCAGAATATAATTCCTGAATCCAAGCTTACCATGTTATCTAGAATTCCAGGATTTTGTAACTGCTAACTGCAGAGACTGAAGAGAAACATAGAAGAGACAATCCGAGACAGTCTAGAGCAGGGGTGTCAAACTGACATCGTCATGGCATCATCACGTGTGTATTGGGACTCGTGGCACGACAAAACCACGGTCCACTAAAGCGCGCCCGATTAAAGCGCGTACCTGATGTCATCAGCAGCACGACAAATACGACCGCGGAGATTTTAAAAAGCGATTTTAAAGCAAGCCGATTCACGTAAAGGTAAGGGTTAGGTTTAGGGTTAGGGTTAGGGTTAGGGCTAGGTTAAGGGTTAGGGTTAGGTTTTGGGTTACGTTAAGCGTTAGGGTTAGGTTTAGGGTTAGGTTAAGGGTTAGTGTTAGGTTTAGCGTTAGGTTAAGGGTTAGGTTTAGGGTTAGTTTTAGGGTTAGGTTAAGGGTTAGGTTTAGGGTTAGGTTTAGGGTTAGGTTAGGGGGGGTTAGGGTAAGGTTTTCGCTTTAATTTTAAGTTTACCGCTCACAGCGCGATGTTTTCATCGCGCTGTGATGACGTCAGTTACGCGCTTTTGTCGAGCACGCTTTAGTCTACCGCGGTTTTGTGGTGGAATCATTGGGACTTTTCCCCCCTTCACTAAATTGGGCATGGGTTTGGCCAGAGTGTGATACATCTGGCCCATGGGTCAGGAGTTTGACAGTCCTGGTCTGGAGCAAAGGAACTTCTAGAAGACTGTCACGCTAACAAATTAGCCATCAATAGATACAAAGACATAAACAATATCTACAAAAAGAACAAAACACCTCCCACTAGCCGACCAACAATCAAGAAGTAAATATTAACCCAATAAAGGAACTGCCAAACAAGGTAACGGTAAACGGCCCAAGTAAAGAACTTCCAAGATCATTCCCGCCAACATTGACAAGGCAAGTCACTAGAATATAAACTGTGAGTAAACACACTCCTTGCTAGCACTGAAGATGTTACCTAGTTTGTGTAATGAATCTTTGCAAGAAAACAACCAGGTTCAGAGTGCACTAAGGACCCCTCAAGTCTAGAACTGTTTGACTATGTGAGATAAAACATAGAAGGGTTAGGGTTAGGGTTAGGGTTAGGGTTCCATCCACCAGCCAATGCCACCTGGCCACTACCCGGGGGAGGGCCTTCTCTGTAGCAGCTCCGGCCCTTTGGAATGAACTCCCCGCGGAGATCCTGACCCTCACCTCTCTCCAGGCCTTCCGGAAAGCCATCAAAACCTGGCTGTGCCGGCAGGCCTGGGGTTGATGAGTTCCCTTCCCCTCTCGACTTGTATGGTTGTATGACTCTTGTTTATTTTAATCACGTGTATTGTGTTTTATGTTCCCTTTTTCCCCCTTTGAGTTGTTTGCCGCCGTGAGTCCCTCCTGGAGAAGGGTGGCATACAAATAAACCAAATACAAATACAATACAAATACAATAGAATAACAGAGTTGGAAGGGACTTGGAGGTCTTCTAGTCTCCTGTTCTATCAGGACACCCTATAGTGATGGCTAACCTTTTTGCCATCACATTCCAAAAGTGGGGGAGCATGGGAGGGTCATGTGCATACGTGCCCACACCCATAATTCTATGTGAATTCTAATTGGAAGCCTCCTGAAGCCTCCGGAGGGTGAAAAACAACCAAAAATGAAGGTTGAAATCAGCTGGCCAGCGCATGCATGCGCAGTGGAGCTGACAAGGTAATGCCCTGAATTCCCTAAGTCAGTGGTTCCCAAACTTGGCAACTTTAAGACTTGTGGACTTCAACTCCCAGAATTCTCCAGCCAGCAGAGCTTGCCAAGTTTGGGAACCATTGCCCTAAGTAATGGCTCCACATGCCACCTGTGGCATGCGTGCCATAGGTTCACCATCATGGCCCTATACAATTTTGGATAAATGGCTGTCCAGTCTTTTCTTAAAAGCCTCCATTGATGGAGCATTCACAATTTCTGAAGGCAAGTCATTCCACTGGTAATTGTTCTTACCGTTAAAAAATTTCTCCTTAGTTCTAGGTTCTTAGTTCTTGATGAAATACTCCTTTGTACTGTATCTTTCAAATGCACGGCACTTTGCAAGATTCTTCAAACTGCAGTGAAGAACTTCAGGAAAACTACTTAGAGGGTGAGTGATACAACAGGGCTGGCTCAGAGATATATGGCACCTCTAGGCCAAATTACTGATTGTGCCACCAATGCAAAGGTTCACATTTTTAAAATCCTTTTGAAAGATGGGCAGCACTGATGCACCCAAGGCTGGAGAAACAGCGTTGGACGTAGTTTAAAATAAAATGCAAAAGAGGAAATAGGAAAGTTACTCTGTTCTACATGGGGCTTCCCTTGAAGAGTGTTCGAAGACTTCAGTTAGTCCAGAATGCGGCCGCGCGAGCGATTGTGGGTGCACCCAGATACACCCATGTTACACCTATCCTCCGTGAGCTGCACTGGCTACCCATTAGTCTCCGGACCTGCTTCAAGGTGCTGGTCATCACCTATAAAGCCCTACATGGCATCGGACCTGGGTACCTGAGAGACCGCCTCCTGCCAATTACCTCCCATAGACCGATTAGATCTCACAGGTTAGGTCTCCTCCGGATTCCATCTGCCAGCCAATGTCAGCTGGCGACTCCCCGGGGGAGAGCCTTCTCTGTTGCAGCTCCAGCCCTTTGAAACGATCTCCCTGTGGAGATCCGGACCCTTACTACCCTCCCGGCCTTCCGCAAAGCCACCAAGTCCTGGCTGCTCCAGCAGGCCGGGGGGCTTGTGAAATATCCAGCCCCACGGTAACTGTGGATGCATATTTTAAGGTGATGTCTTGTTTATTTATCCCCTTCCCTTGTTTATTGTAAGCCGCCCGGAGTCCTTCGGGAGTGGGAGGCATACAAGATCAATAAACTCAACTCAACTCAACTGTTCTTCAACCCAAAACTATCTGGTGCTTTAAGGCAGGGGCTGTATTTTGTGCTAGCTCAAACTAGGGAGGAAGTTTTCAAGGGGAAGCAAAGTTTAACCAATTAAGAAGGAAGAGTGGAGGCTAAATGTTAAATAAAACATCCAGGCAGATGAATCTACATGTAAGGTAGCCAAAAGTAATTCCAACATTTCTGCCTAATTAGCCTGGATAAAAAAGCAAAGCTGAGAATTCTGTATTTTTCACATGAATATTTAAAAATTCTGATCAGCCAGGCAAATGCTCTACTGAAAATAACTCCAGCCGTCTCAACACTTGGTGCAAAGGCATACTGTCAGCGGCACTCCTCAACTGACAATGATTAGTGGAAATAACACTATCATTAGGAAAAGGGGCTGACCTTTTCTGCTTATTTTCTTTGTTTGTGGCAAACTCCAGGCAGATGAATTATTTACGCCCTGAGTTACCTATTAAGCCATAGGTAGCTAGAAGTCTGTATTACAGGATAATTAGAGGCCTATGAAGGAAACTCTGGGATGAAATAATCAATGGTGTCAAATCATGTTTTTGGTACTGGCTGAAGCTGGAGAAAGGAGTAACGAAGCCATCGCTTTCCAAAGAACACATGATTAGGAAGTGAATTAGTAGCTATCTGAACATACAGACAAAGAGAAATCAGAGGTGGGTTGTTCCCAGTTTTACTACTGGTTCGCTTTGTGCTTCCTTTGGGAGCTGTGCACCCCTGTGCAGTTCAATGTCAATTGTTCTTTGCACAGAACAATTTACAGTGAACTGTGCACATGTGTACAATACTCAACAACATGCCAGCAACGGCAGTGGTGACCGAGAACCAGTTCGGGGGCGTGGCTAGCCTGGGTCATTGTCAGTTCTGTGACCCAGGCCAAACTATCACTACCTGTTCAGCTGAACCGGGCTGAACGGGGAGCAACCCAACTCTGAGAGAGATCTCTTCTTGTTAATAGCATGTGAAGTGAAATGATGCTCTATTTTAATTAAGTTGCTCCAGCTCTCTAAAATAAGCTCCTCCCTACGATTTGGAGCATTCCCTAGGAAAGCTATTAAGACTTGATGTGCCCAGTAATATGTCTTCCAAATGCTGGAAATGTAATCAGACCCCCGGGCACTTACTATCATATATGGTGGACTTGTATGAAAGTGAGAAAATATTGGAAGAAAATTCACACATGATTGGAAAAGATGATTAAACAACATTTAGACCTGAAACCAAAAATATTTCTGCTGGATATAATGTCTGAGGGTTATGACAAAGGGACCACATATCTAGCTTTGAATGTCTTGACTACAACAAGGATTGTATTTGCAAAATATTGGAAAAATGAGAACACTCCATGAGATAAGGATATAATTCAGAAAATCTTAGATTGTGCTGAGATGGACAGACAAACTTTAAAAATAAAGGTCAAAGAAGACACAGAATATTACTTGATAGGGAATAGATTTTATGAGTGGTTAGAGACAAGAGGCAGAAATTAGACGAAGAAAGATCACTGCTATGTATGAATTAAATATAAAGATGATTCATAATTATAAATATGCCAATATAATCTAGAGGTATAAATAAGCCAATATATAAAGAGAAATTTAGCTAAAATTACTCTGTTACATTACTACTATTATTACCAGTATATGTATATTATTATTTTTCTTTACTTCCCTCCTGTAAATGATATACCCTGACAATGCAATGTATTCAGTGGTGGGATTCAGTGAGTTCCCACCTATCTGGGGAAACCGGTTGTTAACTTCCTAAGCAGTTCGGAGAACAAGTTGTTGGAAGAAATCTCATTTTGTTTTTTTCCCCACTTTACAGGGCTAATTCTGAAAGGAAGGCAGGAAGGAAACATTCTGGTGTTGCTTCTAGCCTAATCTTTATTGCCCTGCTTACAGAAACTGCCTCTCCGGTTAACCCTTATTACATTGTAACAGCTAAGGCGACGTGCCCATTGACCTGAGTGATGTTGAGTTGGCCACGCCCGCCCAGTCACATGACCACCAAGCCAGGCCTACCCATCTTGTCATTAGGGCAGAGAACCGGCTGTTAAATTATTTGAATCTCACCACTGACAGTATTCAAAATGTTTATGAATAAAATAATAAATAAATGAATAAATAAAAACTTGACGTGTCCAGGAGATTCATGGAGAATGTGGATCTTAGCATGTGTCCTTGAACTGTGGTTTTACTTTCCATTTCATTCTAAATCTGAGTTTCATTTTAATGAGCCGGATTGGAGGTTGTGTCACATCTTATTTATTATGCTTGAGTCTGGACTTTTTTTTTTATAATGTTGATGATAAAAAAAAATTGGGCAACAAGTACATCAAGATTGATATTCTTGGGCAGGTACATGACAGCGGGAAGAGAAACTGCAAACTTGCCGAGTCAGTGTTCCACTCCAATAAAAGAGGAAGGTATAATCATCTTCACTGACATTAAAGGACAACTGGTATCCAAATCATAACATTCAGGATTTATGACTGAACCCCCTGATTTAACACTTGAGTTCACACAGGATGAGAAGGAGATGTCAAAGCTGACTTGAGACGCAGAACAGTGGTGTTTAGTGAGTTTGGTTTTTGTTGTTGTTTCCTCTTTACCTCGCACACGTGAGAAAAAGACCCAACAATAAAACCTGCCAGGAATTCTGGGTGTATGAGATGAAAGAAGAGAACCTTTTGTTCATTAAAAAAAGTTTCATCCCTACTTGATTTGCATGATCTGATGGGCTCTTGAGGACAGCGTGGAATGACGTAGCAATAGCACTTAGACTTATATATCACTTCACAGTGTTTTACAGCCCCCTCTAAGCAGTTTAAAGAGTCAATATATTGCCTGCAACAATCTGGCTCCTCATTTTATTGACCTTGGAAGGATGGAAGCCTGAGTCAATCATGATTGAATCATTGAACTGCCGGCCGAGTTAGCCTGCAATACTGCACTCCAACTACTGCACCACCACCATATTTTCTCCTTTCATTGTAGGGTAGAATTTATTGTAGTTTGGAGTTTGGAGTTTATTCAATTTGTAGGCCGCCCTATTCCCCGAAGGGACTCAGGGCGGCTGAACAAAAGCCAAGGGAGGGGAAATTACAAAAAGTAAGACAAACCATCAGACAATACGAACAATTTAAAAGCACAAAAGACACAGCAAATTCGAGTAGGGGGGGGGGACTCAACCCCAGGTTTGCTGGGACAGCCAGGTCTTCAAGGCCGTTCGGAAGGCCCGAAGGGTGGAGAGGGTCCGAATCTCCATGGGGAGCTCATTCCAAAGGGCCGGAGCAGCCACAGAGAAGGCCCTCCTCCGAGTAGTCGCCAGCCGACATTGGTCGGCAGATGGAATATGGAGGAGGCCTAATCTGTGGGATCGAATGGGTCTGTGGGAGGTAATCGGCAGAAGGCGGTCTCTCAAGTACCCGGGTCGAATACCATGTAGGGCCAATACCATGTAGGGCCAATACCATGTAGGACAGTGTTTTTCAACCTTTTTTGTGCAAAGGCACACTTTTTTCATGAAAAAAATCACGAGGCACACCACCATTAGAAAATGTTAAAAAAATTTAACTCTGTGCCTATATTGACTATATATAAAGTCTTTTTCCCACGGCACACCTTACACTATGTCACGGCACACTAGTGTGCCGCGGCACAGTGGTTGAAAAACACTGATGTAGGACATGTATTAAAATAATATGTCCACTTCTTTTCTTTTCTTTTTCTTTTTTTTTTTTTTTTAAGATTTTATTGGTAAAAAGAAAATACAACATCCATAACTTGTAACAAACAATACAACTACATTTCGAGATATTCCCATACTATCAAATCATTATAAACATCAAAGGTTAGGTATCTTTCCCTCCCTCTTTTCTTCCCTCCCCCCTTACTTCCTTCTCCCCTGCCTTCCCTCCTTTCTTTTCTCCTTTCCTCCTTTCCTTCCCCCTCCTTTCTCTCCCTCGGTCCCTCCCTCCTTCTCACATACCTTTCCTCCTTCCCTGCCTCTTTCCCTCCTCCTTCCTTTTCTCTTAATCTCCCTCCTTTCCTCCCTCCTTCCTTCCTTCCTTCCTTTCAACTCTCCTTCTCTCTTTCTTTCCCTCCCTCTTTCCCTCTTTACTACCCTCTTCTCTTCCCTCCCTCCTTCCTTCCCCAGTTTTTTCTCTTTCTTCTCTCCTTCTTTCTTCCCACCTTCTTTCCCTTCTCTGCTTTCTCTTCCTCCTCTTTATCCTTCCCCCCTTCTTCTGCCTTTCCTATTCCTCTCCTTTCTCCTCTCCATCCTGACTTCCCTACTGTCCTCCCTCCCTCCCTTCTAACCTTTGTTACATTTGCATATTTTCCTCTGCTGAGGACAACCTGGTTCTCTTTCCCTTTCCTTGCTTGAAGAGGCAAGGATTATAAGTCCTCTCGCCTCATCTAAAATGAAGTTTGATCGCTAGTTTCATGCAGGTAATTATAGCGGATTTCCTATCAGCTTTTTAAAGTTTTCCCAACATTGTAGCGTAACAAAATTGCTCGACGGTGGGTTCTCGCCCCTGATACATTTCTCCTTTCGTTTATCTCTCAGTTGTTGTATATTGTTCACTTGAGTTATTGGTTTAATCGTATTAGGTTAGTCAGCTATCTCTTTTTATGTCTAGGTCTTCACTGACTCATCAAGCCATTTGTATAGCTTCTCCCAGACTGTATAAAAGTCTGTGTCTTCTTTGTCATTAATTCGCATCGTCAGTCTGTTCATTTCTGCTAGTTCTAGAATTTTATTCATCACCATAGTGTTGGTGGGGGCATTTTCACTCTTCCAGCACTGTGCGTAAACAATCCTTGACACTGTCAGAATATGGACTAGGAGGTATTGGTCAGATTTGCAAATTTTTTGATCTATTATCCCTAATAAGAAAGTTTCCGGCTTAAGACATAGTTTAGTTGATAAGATTCCATTCAGCCATCCTAGTATTTGCTTCCAATATGCTTTGGCTACCGGACACGTCCACCACATATGGTAGTACGTGCCCAGCACCGTTTTACATTTCCAGCATATGGCCGAAACTTTTGAAGACATTTTCGCCAGTCTTGTCGGTGGAAGATGCCAGCGATAGAACATTTTATATATTTTTTCTTTATAGGCCGTCGACTTTGTCAATTTTAGGTTCCATTCCCAGACTCTTTCCCAGTCGTCTAGGTCTATTGTGTGGCCGATGTTTTGGGCCCAGGTTACCATGACTTCTTTTATTCTTTCTGCTTCCGTTTTTCGAATCAGTAAGCAGTTGTATATTTTTGAAACTAATTTCTCATCTGGTCCAATTAAAATTTTATCTAATTCCTGGTTCTTGTTCTGGAAGCCAGGTTGTGCTAGATCGAATTTGTGTTTGTTTTGAATTTGAAGATATGGCCACCAATCGATGTTTATTCCCTTATCAGCCAAATTTTCCCTGGGGTTTAGTTTGTTTTGGTCGTCTAGCAACTGTTGGTAGGTAACAATTTTATCCAAGTTTATCAAATTCGGGTATATCAGGGCTTCCGTCGGAGATATCCATTTAGGTAGTTGCGTGTAGTATCTCCTTCTAATTTCGAGCCAGTCCTTAATCAATACCCCCCTTAAATGGTGACTACTAAAATAATTGTGGATTTTATTTCCCTCGCACCATAAGTAGTTGTGCCACCCGTATTGCAGGTCGTGGCCCTCTATTGTTAAGATTCTTTTATTAGCTAGCATTACCCATTCTTTTATCCACATAGTTGTTGCTGCTTGATGATATGTTTTCCATTCTGGTAATCCCATTCCCCCTTGAGTTCTTTTATCCTGCAGGTGCATATATTTTATTCTGGGCTTTTTACCATTCCATATAAAGTTTCGAATCATTTTGTCCAAATCATTATAAAATTTTTCCCCTAGCTTAACCGGTGCCGTTTGAAATAGGTAGAGGATTTTTGGCAGAACATTCATTTTAATTACTGCGACTCTTCCCATCAGTGATAGTTGTAGTTTTGACCAGGTTTTTAAGTCCTTTTGGGTATTCTGTAACAACTTATCATAGTTGTCTTCTTTTATGGAAGAGCATTTCGCAGACAGCCAGATCCCTAAATACTTAATTTTTTTAGTTACCTTTAATTCCATTGTTTCCTCTAGTTCTCCAATCTGGTCTTTGGGGAAATTTTTTATAATCATTTTTGTTTTTTCCTTGTTTATTTTTAAACCGGCCACACACCCAAAGTTCTCAATGTCCTTCATCAAATTCGGTCCTGAAAGTAAGGGGTCTTCCACGATAAAGACCATGTCATCCGCGAAGGCCTGTACTTTATATTGTTCTTTTTTTATGGTCAAGCCCCTAATTTCCTGATTTGATCTTATCCGATTTAAAAGGACCTCTAGTGACGTAATAAATAGTAGTGGAAAGGGTGTTAGACAAGGGTGCCCGCTCTCCCCACTAATATGTCCACTTCTTTTCTAAATGTTCTCTCTCTCTTTTGAGATTTCTTTTTGTAAATTTTATTTATTCCATCATCTCATTTTTGGGTATTCTTATAAATTTTCATCTTGTGTTCTAGCTGTGCTTGCATACTTCTTTGAGTTCATTCTTAGTACTTTCTAGGTCTCTTATTACATATCTTATGGGTTTCTAGGGATCTACTATTGAGCCTTTATGAAGAAAGTCAGAAAAATCAACATGGTGGCCATGACTGTGTAAATGAACCCCTTTTTATATCCATCTTCACCAGTGGTGGGAATCAAATTTTTTTACTACTGGTTCTGTGGGCATGGTTTGGTGAGCATGGCTTGGTGGGTGTGGCAGGGAAAGGATACTGCAAAATCCGCATTCCCTCCTGATCAGCTGGGACTTGGGAGGCAGAGAATAGATGGCTGTGGGGCTAGTCAGAAGCGGTTCCACCACAAAACCGCGCTCGACTAAACCACGTTAGACTAAACCGTGTCGCTGACGTCATCAACAGGGTGACAACAGCACGGAGACAGAAGCATGCTGTAAACCCTAAACCTAAAATTAACCCCTAAACCTAAACCTAACCCCCCTAAACCTAATCCTAAACCTAACCCTAAACATAACCCTTAACCTAACCCTAAACCTAACCCTGACCTAACCCTTAACCTAACCCTAACCCTAACCCTAACCCTTAACCTAGCCCTAAACCTAACCCTAACCCTTAACCTAACCCTAAAGCTAACCCTAAAGCTAACCCTAAAGCTAACCATTACCTTAAGTTGAATCGGCTTGCTTTCAAAGCACTATTTAAAGCGCCCTTCTTTCTCCGCGCTGGCTGTTGTCGCCCTGTTGATGACGTCAGCGACGCAGTTTAATCGGGCGCGGTTTAGTCGAGCGCGGTTTTGACGGGTCACGATCAGAAGCAGTATTTACCGGTTCTCTGAACTACTCAAAATTTCTGCTACCAGTTCTCTAGAACTAGTGAGAACCTATTGAATACCACCTCTTATATTCACACACACATTAACAAGAAGTATGGCTTTATGGCACAGCCATAGCTGCCATTCTGACTTTTTGGAATACCACTACCTGTGGATGCCCTTGTTTACTATACTTGTACTTATTTGTACAGTTTCTTCCTCTCCCTTCCCCCTGCTTTCAGAATAGGCTTGAATTGCTTATCTGTGTTAATTTAGGACTTGGCTAGAACTGTGCTTGGCTAGTCTCCTAGGTGTGGAGTATGGAGAAACTAAGCTCCCTCTCTACACACAACCAGTTTTGGCTGGCGTTTTCAAGGCTTTTGGGGGCCAGGTATCTATTGCCTCTGGCTTGAATTACTGCAGAGACTTTGGTATCTTTCCATTTCTGGCTAGGAGGAAGAAAAAGTTTGTTTCTGGCATGGTTTCACTCTTGGCTGTTGGCATGCTGGACAAGTTGGCATGGTTGTGGAGCTCCGTCTTTCCACTCACTGGCAGCTGTTCATGCTTCTGAACTGGCTCTTCCTTTTTCCTTGTCTCCAGTCAACCACGGCACAATGGCTGTGGTCCCATGGAGTCATCACATTGGTTTGTGTTGGCCAAATTGTTCTGTATCCCATCCATCTGGTAAACTCACATGATTCATTTTTGCCACCATGCACATGTATGCATCCAAACTAGATTGTATTGTTTCTCTGTGTCATATAATATATGTGAGTATATGCATATTTATTTATTTATTTATTTATTTATTTATTTATTCATTCATTCATTCATTCATTCATTCATTCATTCATTCATTCATTCATTCATTCATTCATTCATTCATGGTTATGCAATGCATACCAGTGCAAAAGCTCCTTCCAACACACCAGGGGTGGTATTCAGCAGGTTCTGGCCAGTTCTGGAGAACCGGTAGCGGAAATTTTAAGTAGATTTCAGATTCAGAAGCAGATTCTTCTCCGATTGTATGTTTAAAGTGCAGTGAAATCTTCATGATCTAAGGTAGGGGCAGGATATTTTTTTCTTTCATTGCTTCCTTCCTTTCTTCCTTCCCTCCCTGCCTCTCTCAGTCCTCCTCTTCCTCCTCTCCTCCCAAATGTTGGGGAAAAAAGCAAGAAAGTGCTTTTGGAAAAACACACCTTTGTGACAATGGGATCTTGGAATTTATTGAAAAGTGGCAGAAGTAAGCATGGGAGCAATGTACAGGGAGCAAATTGCTCACCTCTGATATAGGATATATCATAGTTAACAAATCTTCTTCATTTGGTAAGATTGTTAGAATCCTGTTTCATATGACCACCAAATCAGGAAGCTGGATCCACAGCTGACATTAGAACACCATTTGTCGGCTGTGACCAGGGGGGCCTTTGCCCAGGTTCACCTGGTGCACCAGTTGCAGCCCTATCTGGGCTGGGAGGAACTTTGAATGGTCACCCACACCCTTGTCACCTCAAGACCGGATTACTGTAATGCACTCTACATTAGGCTGCCCCTGAAGAGTGTCCGAAGACTACAGCTGGTCCAGAATGCAGCCGCGCAAGCGATAATGGGTGTACCTAGGTTGATTAATTTCCAGCCCCACTTGATGGAATGGATGTTGTATTGATTTTAATTTTGTATTTTTAAATATTTTAAATGCTTTTACTTGTTGTGAGCCGCCCAGAGTCCCCAGGGAGTGGGCGGCATACAAATCCTATTAAAGTTTAAAGTTTAAAGGAAGCTTTTAAATAGAAGAGGGTTTTTTTGGAAAGGTCTCTCAAAACTATGGAGAATCCATCACCCAATTATTTTGGGATGAGCTGTGGCATCCATTCCATTTATTTATTGCAGCTCAGAGATTGTGATAGAGCTGAGGTGGCGCAGTGGTTAAATGCAGCACTGCAGGCTACTTCAGCTGACTGCAGTTCTGCAGTTCGGCTGTTCAAATCTCACCGGCTCAAGGTTGACTCAGCCTTCCATCCTTCCGAGGTGGGTAAAATGAGGACCCGGATTGTTGCGGGCAATATGCTGACTCTGTAAACCGCTTAGAGAGGGCTGAAAGACCTATGAAGTGGTATATAAGTCTAATTGTTATTGCTATTGCTATTGTATTTGGTGGAGAAGTGACCAAACATGACTACTTGCTGATTGCACACTCCTGCCTTTGCTTATTTGATTCTCTCTCCCCCCAGCCCCGCCCTTGAAATGTTGAATGGTCCTCTACTTGAGCAAAGGGTTGTGCTGGAAGATCTCCAAGACCCCTTCAACTCTTGTTCTTCTGTACTTCTATTCTTCCTTTTATCCCTGCTCATGGCTTTTTTTTCTAATGAAGTGGTAGCCATATTCAGCAGATAGAAAAATTGGGTAACCATACCCTATTTAGCAATAGCAATAGCAATAGCAGTTAGACTTATATACCACTTCATAGGGCTTCCAGCCCTCTCTAAGTGGTTTACAGAGTCAGCATATCGCCCCCACAGTCTGGGTCCTCATTTCACCCACCTCGGAAGGATGGAAGGCTGAGTCAACCTTGAGCCGGTGAGTTTAGAACCGTTGAACTGCAGATAACAGTCAGCTGAAGTGACCTGCAGTACTGCAGTATTTCAGGGATGGTGAGTGCCCAAACTGGAATGTGCATGCATGCATGCGCATGTGCGCATGCTGGAGCACTAGAAATCTGAAGAGCAGCTGGCCAGTGTGCATGCACAGGCTGGCCAGCATGTCTTTGGATTTCTGGCATGCACTTGCATCCTGGCCAGCTGGTCTTTGTGCACGCCAGAGCACCAGAAACCCAAACACCAGCTGGCCGGTGTGTGCATGCCTGCTTTTTGGGCATTTTGAGGCCATTTTCCAGTGCCCTGGCACCCGTAAAGGGTTCCACCACAAATCCGCGAAGCCCTTATCCGTGGAGACATAAGCGCGAAGACTAATTCGCGCCGTTCGAAGCACTAAGAAAAAACGCGACCCTACCGCAATGACATAATCGCAGAGGGCAAATGGTAGTGGACCTGGGTACTTGAGAGACCGCCTCCTGCCAATTACCTCCTCACGACCTATTAGATCACACAGATTAGGCCTCCTCCGAGTTCCATCTGCCAGTCAGTGCCGACTGGCAACCACGCGGAGGAGAGCCTTTTCAGTAGTAGTCCGACCCTTTGGAACGATCTCCCCGTGGAGATTCGTACCCTCACCACCCTCCAGACCTTCCGCACAGCCCTCAAGATCTGGCTATCCCGTCAGGCCTGGGGTTAAAGACTGTAATCCGTCCCCACCTGAATGATGAATGTTGTTTCTATTTTTAATTATGTATTGTTTTTATATGTCATTGTTTGTACTCCCTTTCCCCATAAGTTGTAAGCCGCCCTGAGTCCCCTTAGGGAAAAGGGCGGCCTATAAATAAACTTTTCACAATTCACAATTCACAAATCCGCGCATTCCCAAGCACTCAGTACCCTAACCCTAACCCTAACCCTAACCCTAACCCTAACCCTAACCCTAACCCTAACCCTAACCCTAACCCTAACCCTAACCCTAACCCTAAACCTAACCCTAACCCTAAACCTAACCCTAACCCTAAAACAAACCCCTAAACTTAATCCTAACCCTTACCTTAATTGAAATCGGCTTTCTGCTGCGGCACCGTTTTAAAGCGCCCTTCTGTTGCCGCGCTGTTGTCGCGGCGGTGATGACGCGCAGTGATGACGTTGCGGCTTTAGCGACCCGGTTTTATCACCGCTATTTTGACGAGCACGGTTTTGTCATGCCACGCCCGTAAGACCAGTTGGCCGGTATGCATGTATGCACCAGAAACCAGAAGAGCACCTGACGACGGCGCACATGCCCACAGAGAGGGCTTTGTGTGTCATCTCTGGCATGCATGCCATAAGTTCACCATCACAATCCTATTTGCTCTGAGTGGAACCTTCTGGATTCAATGAGATTGATCTGTGGCCAGCCCTATTAAAGACTGTCATGTTCTTTATTTGTCTGATCATTCCACAGTGCTCAGTGGCTGCTATCCTGCAACAAAACCATAAAATAGAGTAACATTAAATCACAACCAACGATATTCAATTAAAAAGTTGACAGCAGCATCCTTCAGAACATAAATTAGGACATATACCTATTCACAAAGGTATGCTGGCAGACGTTTTTCTGAGTTTAACTGTGAAATGCAATTTAGAGAAGGAGAGATTGGAAAGAGTGTGTGTGTGTGTGTGTGTGTGTGTGTGTGTGTAACAGAAATTGCTCTTATACTTCATCACCCTATTTATTTTAGCCACTTACTTCACTTCAGGAGGTGATTGTCTCTCCGGGAATGCTTCCTTGGCAGGTAACTTTCTTTTAAGTAAAGGACCAATCCAGTGGTGGGATTCAATTTTTTTTTACTACTGGTTCTATGGGTGTGGCTTGGTGGGCATGATATGACTTGGTGGGAGTGGCTTGGTGGGAAAGGTCAATGCAAAATCCCCATTCCCTCCAATCAGCTGGGACTTGGAAGGCAGAGAATAGGGTTCCACCACAAAACCGCGGTAGACTAAAGCGCACTCGATGAAAGCGCGTATGTGACGTCATCACAGCGTGACGAAAACAGCACGCTGTGAGCGGTAAATTTAAAATTAACCCGTAAATCTAAACCTAACCCCCCCAAACCTAACCCTAAACCTAACCCTAAGCCTAACCCTTAACCTAACCCTAAACCTAACCCTATACCTAACCCTTAACCTAACGCTAAACCTAACGCTAACCCTTAACCTAACCGTAAACCTAATCCTAACACTTAACGTAACCCTAAACCTAACCCTAACCCTTAACCTAACCCTAACCCTAACCCTAAACCTAACCCTTACCTTTATGTGCTTTAAAAGTGCTTTTTAAAGCGCCCTTTTTTCTCCGCGGTCGTATTTGTCGCGCTGCTGATGACGTCAGGTACGTGCTTTAATCGGGCGCGCTTTAGTGGACCACGGTTTTGACGGGTCACGGAGAATAGATGGGAATGGGGCCAGTACTTGTCAGAACCTGCTGAATACCACCTCTGGACCAATCACATATAAAAATGGGGAAATAATTACCTAAACAGATTTATGTTAATTTCCCCTGGAAAATAGCTCTGTTTTCAGCATTCAGAATAAGACCAAAAAGCATGAGTTATAGTCTAAAAGTTACCCATTCCTCGGAAAAAGAGTCTGTTGCTTATCCTAGTTTTATAACACATTCATGAGTTGGTTACAGGTTTCCAAGGTGGATTTCAAAGGCTCTCATTAAAGTCAGAAAAAAATATATTAAGCATATGCCTCAGTAGATAATATGTTATAACTTATATGTGTTTAAACGTATCTAATCGAAAATATATTATACTGTATTTAGTTTTATATATTGGCATAAGTGAATTTGATTTAGTGGGACTTTGGATGAGTTGTGTATATGATCATGCAGGTAATCTAATATATTCTTTGATTATCTTACTGCAAAGATATTTGCAGCCTGGATTATGGATGCCACTGGTGGCAGTAAAAATTCATTATAGCTGCAGGTACCCTAAGAAAGCTGACTTTTTATATATACCTTCACACATCCTTTCCCAATTTGCCTGCAACTGAAAAAAAAAAGTTTAGGGTTAGCATTCTTTTCTTCTCCCAAAAGGGACTTGGCACACATTCCCACACTTTTCTGAATTCTCTAATTGAGAGTAAATTTTTAAGTTGGCAAAAGATTTTCCATGGAAATCTCATTAACATTAATTTTAAAAAAAAATTAATGCATAGAAGGAGATTCTACCCGGTAAGGAGAAAATTTGCTTCTTGCTTTGATGTCTGCGTTTCAAATTGGTTCCTTTGCAACTGAAAGTTGCTTAATTCTAGCATGAGAAATGGTTACTCCTATGGGAAGAAAACAACTTCAGTTGTGTTAGGTTCCACACACACACCCCCGGCCCCAATGTTAGAAAATTTATTTTCAGTTTTGGATCTTTAAGGATAAAAATAACTTCTTTTTCAAAATATTTAGTAGCATAAAAAGTACATTAAGAGCGTGTTGTCTATTAATAGGCAATTGCTAGCAAATTATCTAGGTATAGTGCAGCATGTACAAAACTAGAATTCCAAATCTAGACTTCATTGTCTCATCTTTCTAAGAGAAAGAAAGGTTTCAAAATATCCTGCTACTTGAATCCTGTATTTCTATGTCTCATAAGATCTTGGACCTTCAAAACCTCCAAATATTTGGATATATTGGTGATATAGCTTTTTTTTTTTGAGGTGTCATAGGTTATATATTGTTACAGTGGTTTTAATTGTATGCTTTCCAGAATCACTATTGATGGGTGGTTCCCAAAATCATTGAAATAAACAAATACATTTGACCACCAAGGGACTTTTCAATCAATCAATATTTATTGCTATCATTATAATGCTAAATTTAGAATGCTAAATTCTTCAACATCCAAGTCCTATTTTAATTGTAATAGAATTGCTACATTTGATCCTGAGTCGTGTGTCCCCTTGGGATTATTGCCCAATATCTTCCAAGAAAGGCCATCAAAGTAGTATTTTAATATGGCAGATTGGGAAAATAGTTAAATATGTCAAGAAGAATCTTCCTAATGCATCTTTATTTTCATTTGGTTTTATTCATAATCGTAATCTCTTCCCATTATTTCTTTGCTTTGTATTCATTTTAAGAAAGGGCAGAACACATTTCATTAAATTTATAGAACATTAGTATATTAACAAAATCAAGTTCTTTTTTTTTTAACCATCAGCAGTATTTAATTTTTATTTTTCCATGGTTTCTATGCTACAACTCTAGCTCCATAATTTCTTTTTTCTTTTTTCCTTCCCATTTCTTTTGTTTTCCTATTAAAACTGTCCTTGTTTATCAAGTTTTATTTTATTCCTCCTTTTAGCTAGTCCCACCTATTGGCCCCTAGAAGTTAGGTCTTGCTCATTTAAACTAAAGTACAAGTTTAACTCTCTAACTTTATCATTAACGAATTGTTTCTGCAGCTAGAAATTGTTAAGAGTCTATTATGATTACCCCTTCTATAATACCTGGACACCATTGGAGTATCAACTTGGTCCTCTTTTAAACTTTCAGTAGACAGAAATTGAATTTAATATTGTATGTGATTTAAAATTTAGAATTATCAGTGAAGGTCTTTTTATAGGATTAAGGATTATATTATTCTCTAAATAGTCATTAAACCAGTTCATCCAAAACATCATCAAATGTTTTGTTTTCTGAACATTCTTTTCTTAAATACTGATTGGACTTTATCCATTTTGCAAATCAATGTCATATTTTGTATTGTACTAAAATAATATTATTAATAATATTACAGTGTGGATTTTTGTTTAATTTGTCAAACAAATATGTGCTTCATTGTGTTGAAAGAAATGTCCTTCTGGGTTCTGCTCCAAGTGGGGAAGAAGACACTGGAGACATGGAGGCTGCTTGGAAAGATGGTTTATTGGTGGACAGGGCCACATGGCTTGAGCCCTGTACAGAAAAGGTGGTCACATGGTTCAAAGTTGATGGAGAAGAAGAGAAGGGGCCTGCCAGGCTCTTTATACCCTGCCTAGTCCCACCTCTCTGTTTCCTGTTCCTGTGTAAGAAATGTACTCCGACTGGTTGTCAGACTCCCATGGTGCCATGCAGGAGGCTACTCTCTAGGCTGTTTTGAATCCATAGATGAGTTCTCAGATGCCATGTGGAGAGTTGAGTAATATCCCTTCCCCCTACAGCTGCAGTGGGGAAGTCTTTATTATGTAAAGTGGGCTAGCCTGGCCTTCTTAATGGGCCTATTGACAAAGTGGGGGTGGGCAAGAAGCTACAGGAAACTATTCTGTCTTTTAAAGCATGTTTCTTTCTTTTCACGTCCAGAGAAATATTCTGCCTTTTCAATACTTCCTAGGATATTTCGCTTCTCCAGGAGAGGGCTGGATGATAACTTCCCACAGTTGTATATTAGATGCGGATTCTCTCTTTTTAAACCTAACGTATAGGAATTGCACGTTTGCAGTTTCTTTCAATTGTTATTAAGGTGGTTTGCTAATACCTTCTTTGTGGATGCTTTTTAATCTTCTCAGTTTACACAACAGCTTTGACTTTCTCAAACAGTTCCCTATTCAAGTATTAACCTAGCCTGACCCTACTTTGTCAGATTAACCAAGGTATTGACAAGTTCTAGGGCCATTTGATCATACCTTGTAGTCCTTTCTGATCCTAATTTGCACACACATTTTAGATCAGTGATGGCAAATCTTTTTTTTTTTTTTTTTGGCCTCGTGTGCCAAAAGTGGGGGGAGTGCAGGGGGGTCATGCACAGGCATTCCACACATGCACATGTTTCCCACCCTTGCGTACATGTGCACATGATCAGCACTCCCCCCACTTTTGGGGGGCCTTTTCTGCCCTCCCCAGGCTCCAGAGGCTTTCTAGCAGCTTTTCCTCTCCCTACTCATGTGACTCTCAGGCTCACGATGCCCTTAACTCTACAGTACCTGCAGAGCCAGGGCATCTCTGCTGTTGGTGCCGCCCGCTGCTTGGGTGCTTTTTTTGCAGCTTTCAAAGCACGGAGGACAGAAAAGCCGCTCGCACAACCCACCTCTCCTGCCATGCAGAGCCCCATTCACACACCTAGGGGCATTCCGAAGGCGCCAAGCCGGGGGAGGCAGAGGGCGGCGAACAGGCGCTCGCATTGCTTGGTGCCTTCTGGGTACTGTTAAGTCGATCAGTGGTGCTGTGCCCAGCTGGAAAGGGGGGTTGCCGGGTGGCTGCTCGTGAGCGTGGTCACCTCATGGCTGCCGTGTTGCTGCTGTGAAAGCACAACACAGCCATTCGACCCTGAGGCTGTACCCGGCTCTTCTGCAGCCCACTCGCAAGAGAGCAACTGCCTGGCAACCCCCCCCCTCTTCAGCTGGGCACAGCAATGCTGACGACCTAGTGGTACCCCGAAATCACCAAGCAATGTGAGCGCCTTTGCCCCCCAACTCGTTCCTGTGGCTTGGCGCCTTCAGGATACTGCTAGGTCGGTGAGCGGTGCTCTGCCTGGCCGGAGGAGGGGGTTGTCCGGGGGGCTTATTTTTGGGGGGGAGGGCTAATATTTTTGCCCACCCAAAATATGTGGCAAGGCTTTAATTTCAAGACAGGTCGTATTTTTGGGAAAACACAGTAGTTAGTTAGTTATAGTTGTTATACTTATAGTTATAGTCATAGTCATAGTCATAGTCATAGTCATAGTTATAGTTAGTTATAGTCATAGTTATAGTCATAGTCATAGTCATAGTCATAGTCATAGTCATAGTCATAGTCATAGTCATAGTCATAGTCATAGTTAGTTATAGTTATAGTTATAGTTATAGTTATAGTTATAGTTATAGTTATAGTTATAGTTATAGTTATAGTTATAGTTATAGTTATAGTTATAGTTATAGTTATAGTTATAGTTATAGTTATAGTTATAGTTATAGTTTAGTTATAGTTATAGTTATAGTTATAGTTATAGTTATAGTTATAGTTATAGTTATAGTTATAGTCATAGTCATAGTCATAGTCATAGTCATAGTTTAGTTATAGTTAGTTATAGTTATAGTTATAGTTATAGTTATAGTCATAGTCATATAGTCATAGTCATAGTCATAGTCATAGTCATAGTTATAATTGTTATAGTTATAGTTATAGTTATAGTTATAGTTATAGTTATAGTTATAGTTATAGTTATAGTTATAGTTATAGTTATAGTTATAGTTATAGTTATCGTTATCGTTATCGTTATCGTTATCGTTATCGTTTAGTTATAGTTATAGTTATAGTTATAGTTATAGTTATAGTTATAGTTATAGTTATAGTTATAGT
The DNA here is from genome assembly GCF_009769535.1 of Thamnophis elegans. NCBI lineage: Eukaryota > Metazoa > Chordata > Lepidosauria > Squamata > Natricidae > Thamnophis > Thamnophis elegans. Next base: position 39,397,202 of record NC_045555.1, read on the forward strand.
TATAGTTATAGTTATAGTTATAGTTATAGTTATAGTTATAGTTATAGTTATAGTTATAGTTATAGTTATAATTGTTAGAGTTAGAGTTAGTTAGAGTTATATCCTGTTTCCCTGAAAATAAGACCTCCCTGGATAATAAGTTCAATCAGGCTTTTGAGCGCATGCGCTAAAATAAGCTCCTTCCCCCAAAATAAGCCCTCCTTGAAAAGATTATAACACTGCAGCAGCCATGAGGTGACCACGCTCACCACTTCCTGCACCTCAAAAATAATAAGACCTCCCTGAAAATAAGGCCAAGCACTTATTTTGGGGGGGTCAAAACAAAATAAGATTATGTCATTTTCAGGGAAACACAGTATATAAAAGATGAACCAGTTGCTGTTCAGACTCAGGGGTAGAATCTGTCTCTATGCTATAAAAATGCTGGTAGTACACCCAATGGTGATCAGGTTTAATGCTTGTTAATAACTGTAATTGCCATTGTGACCAGGAAGTTTTTATTCTTCTCTTGGGTGGCCACTTTTCAGAAACCTCTAAATTCTTATTAACACCTATAGCTGTTAGAATCTATCCGGTTCTTTCCTCATGCTATTAATTGTTAGCTCCTAATTGTTTTAGCATTTTAACAGAAAAACAGAGTTGGAAGAAACCTTGGAGGCCTTCTAGTCCAACTCCCTGATCAAACAGGATACCTTATACCAAATTCTCGTAATTTATATAAAAAAAAACCCTCTTTTATTGCATTCTGATGTTTGTGTGTTTGTGTGTGTGATTGATCATGGACTGTAAATCATTGTTGGCTGGTCATACATATGGTTCAATAAGCTGACTAGCAAATTGTAAAGAATGAAATTGTTATTTTGCTTAGAGGCAACGTTCTGTTCTTTGAAACATCTGGAACATAATTTTTCAATAATTCAGAAATAATTGTTGCAATGTATTAACCTCTAAGCCACAAGCTCTCCTCCCTTAGAGGTTAATACAACTGCCTAATATGTAAACACAGCCCAAGTTTGAATCCCAGCAAGGGTATGGCTAGCTAATGAGAGCTAAATAGCTTGAAATAGATCTATACTAGTCTCCCTTTATTTATTTATCAGCAAAAATTTAACACAAAATGGTGTGTTGTGTAAGCAAAATGGTGTGTCCTGGAGTGAGGCTGAATGATGAAAGGGAAACAGTATGCTTCCTCCCATATTTGGGCACACCAGGTGCTTTGACAAAAAGAAAAAAAAATCCTTAATTACTCCCCTGGCTCAGCTAATAAGGGAGGAGAGCTTGTAGCTTAGAGGTTAATACATATAACTGCCTAATGTGTAAAAATAGGCCAAGTTCGAATCCCAGCAAGGGTATGGCTAACTGATGAGAGCTAAATAGTTTGAAATAGATCTATACTAGTCTTCCTTCATTTATTTATCAACAAAAATGTAATATATGTAATAAAAATTATAAGCATATGTTGCAAATTATATATTTGCAACATATGCTTATAGTTTTTTTTTTTAAAAAAATGAAGAAATTATGGGACTAAAAATGCTCAAAACATATTTCTTCAATTAAAAAGAATCGCCTACCATTTCTCCTATCAGTTTCCACTTTATTCCGCTTCCAATTTATTGGAATAAAAGCAGAACTTCTAAGAATATATTTATTCTTAATATACATTTTGGCTATTATTAAAATCAATTTCATTAATTTTTCCCCTATTTTTTAATTTTGTAATAGAGAAAATTAAAATACAAATTTCAAGGAAGAAAAATTGACATTTTACAAGAACGAAACAAAATTAATGTCATTAAAAATATGGATTAAAAAACCAAGTTGATTTGTTACCCATCTAGCTATTATAATATTTAACAGATTAATCAACACATATTTAACAGATTCATCAACAACAAAATTAAACTTCAGAGGATTATTACCCTCTGTAAACAATCTGTTATTGTAATTAGCTTCTGGAAAGTCTACAACAGTTTATTATCTACCACAAATCACCCCAAATGTTATCCCTAATCCATCCAGGATCAAATATCCTTGTTTAACTCTTAATAAGAAAAACTATTCCTTAGAATGTTTGCTGTGAAGCAAAGCAAGTATCGTGCCCCTTAATTGCAGAACATGATCAAGGAAGCAAGATTCATGCAAGACTGTCTAAATGAGTTTTAAATACTAAACATTACACATTAAAGTTTAGCATCTTGAGAACTGAGAAAGCAACCTTTCACCTCTTCTTCTTTTATTGAGCTCATTATGATGGTGCTTCCGAATCTCATTGTCTCAGAATGTTCGCGCAACAGATTTAAATGGGATCTCCTCTCTGCTGATTGTGTTCAAGTAGGCTCTTCTTTCTTTCTTGCCCTCGGCAGAGTCTCACAATAGCAGAGCTTCTCAGTGCTTTAATGGGCAGCCCCCACCCACACTCCAGTTTAAGCAACACAATATTTGAGAGACCGCCTTCTGCCGATTACCTCCCTTCGTCCCATCAGATCGCATAGAGTAGGCCTCCTCCGAATTCCATCCGCCAGTCAGTGCCGACTGGCGACTACGCGGAGGAGAGCCTTCTCAGTAGCAGCTCCGACGCTTTGGAACGATCTCCCCGTGGAGATTCGTACCCTCACCACCGTCCAGACCTTCCGCGCAGCCCTCAAGATCTGGCTATCCCCTCAGGCCTGGGGATAAGACCCTAATCTCGCCCCACCCGAATGTTGAATGAATGTTGTGTTTTATTGTTTTATTTTATTATACTCCACATTTTCTTTTTGTGTTTTGTCTTGCACTCCCTTCCTACAAATTGTAAGCCGCCCTGAGTCCCCTCAGGGAAAGGGCGGCCTATAAATGTCAAATAAATGACTAAAAATAAATAAATGACTAAATACCAGCCTTGACTGACTGCTAAATCTAATTGAGTTAAAAACCATATGCACCACATCAGTGTTGCAATGGTAGTGGATGGTTTCCTGCTAGGTAGAGACATTGAGAAATGGGGAGGACAACAAAAGTAATCAGAACATCACCATTTGGTGGCAAATCAAGCAGAATCATTAGATGGAGGATAGAGAACGTTATTTCCCGAAGACTCGAAGATAGCTGAAGATTTTAACTCAGCAGCAGGAGAGTCTCTCTGTCATCTGACAGACAGCAATTCTGGCTATTTCCTCATTCCGTGCTGCTATAATCATGATTGGGGGACTGGAGGCTAAAACATATGAAGAACGGCTGCAGGAACTGGGTATGTCTAGTTTAATGAAAAGAAGGACTAGGGATGACATGATAGCAGTGTTCCAATATCTCAGGGACTGCTACAAAGAAGAGGGAGTCAAACTATTCTCCAAGGCACCTGAGGGTAGAACAAGAAGCAATGGGTAGAAACTAATCAAGGAGAGAAGCAACTTAGAACTACGGAGAAATTTCCTGACAGTTGGAACAATTAATCAGTGGAACAACTTGCCTCCAGAAGTTGTGAATGTCCCAACACTGGACACTTTTTAAAGAAGAGATTGGATAACCATGTGTCTAAAGTGGTATAGGGTTTCCTGCCTAAGCAGGGGGTTGGACTAGAAGACCTCCAAGGTCCCTTCCAACTCTGTTATTCTATACTGCTATTTATCTCCTACAGAAGTTTACTCAATCACCTGAGGATGCACACATGATCCACAGAAGGATATTTGACAATAATGGTATTTTCAAGTGGCAGGGAAATCAGGAGATCCAGGAAGTTCAAAGGGATATAAATATTTACTGTAAGCTTAAGGTCTCTACAAGAATCTGAACTACTAGTGGTCAAAGCAATTTGGCAGTAGATAAAGAATTCATGGTGGGCTGGACTGAGATCTCTTGTGGGCATGAAGGAAGTCATGACTGATGATGCATTTGACCCCACTCTCTGGCTCAACCTGATCATCTCCTACAGCTATTAGTTTCTAAAGTGGTTTATGATTGTTATTGTTGTCAATCATGCTTTTCTGCAATAAAGTAATTTGGCTTTGGGGGTGTATGTTCTTAAGCTTTTTTAGACTTTGGGATCAATGTGCGTTTTGAGTAAAGATCTAGAAAAAAAATAACAAGAATCATCACATAATGGAAGTATTTTGAGAGGAAATTTCATGCATAATTCAGTGAAATTCTGGTATATTTTTATTCCTTTTGTTCTACTCCAGAATGGAAAATGTTATGTTTTCAGCTGCAGCAAGGACAAGTTTAAAAAGCAGGTCAGCTTCTGACACAACCTAGCCAAGTTCAGATTTATAATTGCATTAAAGAACTGTTCAGAGATTGGTAATTCCAGATAGGCATCACGGCATCAGCTAAATCAGAACTTTTAGGAGCTGGTTCACCTAGCAGGTTTCAGTTGATGCGTTGGCTTTAGTATTTTAATAAGAGAGTGATATTTCATATTTTAAATCTCTCTGCGTGTCTCACTTTATGTGTGCTCGGTCACTTAATTCAACCAATATTTGTCACCATTTATCACTATTTAAATGGCATGTCTTCAACACATGTTGTGTGTGTGTGTGTGTGTGTGTGTGTGTGTGTGTGTGTTTGTGTGTGTGTATTTGTTTTTTGTCAAAGCAACTGGTGTGCCCAAATATGGGAGGGAGCATACTGCTCCCCTTTTGCCTTTCAGCCCTACTCCAGGAGCCTTCCAGGCAGAAAAATCATTTTGTGTTGCATTTTTGCTGATAGATAAATAAAGGGAGACTAGTATAGATCTATTTCAAGCTATTTAGCTCTCATCAGCTAGCCAGGTTTTTCTGCCTGGAAGCTCCTGGACTGAGGCTGAAAGGCAAAAGGGAAGCAGTATGCTCCCTCCCATATTTGGGCATACCAGGTGCTTTGACAAAACACTTAATCATTCCCCTGGCTCAGCTGATAAGAGAGGAGAGCTTGTGGCTTAGAGGTTAATATAACTGCCTAACATGTAGAAACAGCCAAAGTTTGAATCCCAGTAAGGGTATGGCTAGCTGATGAGAGATAAATAGCTTGAAATAGATCTATACTAGTTTCCCTTCATTTATTTATCAGCAAAAATGCAACATGCGCGTGCGCGCACACGCACACACACACGCATACTCTTTACATGATAAAACAAGCAAAACAAAAAACAAAGAAAACCCCAGACTCCCAGCCAGATTCAGTTGCTAAAATTACCCTTTTGCAGCACAAGCCATTACATCTTGGATGTTACCAATAAATGTATGTGCTAATTAATTTGCTCCTCTTTAAGATGTATATTCTTTCCTCTTTTTTTGGTATGTCCATTTAGCCTAAACTGGAATATTGGGTTGGGGTTGGGGTTGGGGAATCGACCTCAAGTCTGGATTACTGTAACGCGCTCTACATGGGGCTGCCCTTGAAGAGTGTTCGAAGACTCCAATTAGTCCAGAATGCAGCCGCGCGAGCGACTGTGGGTGCACCCAGGTACACCCACGTCACACCTATCCTCCGCGAGCTGCACTGGCTACCCATTAGTCTCCGGACCCGCTTCAAGGTGCTGGTCGTCACCTATAAAGCCCTACATGGCATCGGACCTGGGTACCTGAGAGACCGCCTCCTGCCGATTACCTCCCATAGACCGATTAGATCTCACAGGTTAGGTCTCCTCCGGATTCCATCTGCCAGCCAATGTTGGCTGGCGACTCCCCGGGGGAGAGCCTTCTCTGTTGCAGCTCCAGCCCTTTGGAACGACCTCCCAGTGGAGATCCGGACCCTTACTACCCTCCCGGCCTTCCGCAAAGACACCAAGTCCTTGCTGCTCCAGCAGGCCTGGGGGCTTGTGAAATATCCAGCCCCACGGTAACTGTGAATGTTGTACATTTTAAAGTGTTGTTTTGTTTATTTATCCCCTTCCCTTGTTTATTGTGAGCCACCCGGAGTCCTTCGGGAGTGGGCGGCATACAAGATCAATAAACGAAACGAAACTAAACTAAACTAAACTAAACTAAACTAAACTAAACTAAACTAAACTAAACTAAACTAATTGCAGATGAACAAAAACGTGAAGAAATGATGGCCTGTGCATGAATAAAGCAGGAGAAGCAAGAGAATAAGGCAACTATATCCAGTGAGATTTCCAGTTTTAATAGTGGAGAATATATGTATTCACAGTTTCAGTTGTAAGGTTTTTGGTGTTCTCTGAACTTGGTTGTCTTCCTTACAGATGTTTCAGTACCAGGCTAAGTAACATCATCAGTGCATGGGAGAGTGGAATTTTCTGGTTGGCATCCACAACGTTACAGTAAGCCACTATGTGACACTTGCTCCTGAGGAGACTCTTGCTCCTGGGGAGGAAATCTATGGCAAATCTAGACAGCATACTAAAAAACAGAGACATCACCCTACCAACAAAAGCCAAGGTTATGGTGTTCCCAGTTGCAATGTATGGCTGTGAAAGTTGGATTATAAGAAAGGCTGAGTGCCAAAGAATGGAGACCTTTGAACTATGGTGCTGGAGAAGAGTCCTGTGAGTCCCTTGGATTGCATGGTGGTCAAACTGGTCAGTCCTAGAGGAGATCAACCCTCACTGCTCCTTGGAAGGCCAGATCCTGAAGATGAAACTCAAATACTTTGGCTACCTAATGAGAAGGAAGGACTTACTGGAGAAGAATCTACTGCTGGGAAAGATGGAGGGCAAAAGAAGAAGGGGACGACAGAGAATGAGGTGGATGGATGGAGCACTGAAGCAGTAGGCATGAGTCATAATGGACTCCAAACTATTGGTATTCTAGACCTAGCCAAATCCAAAAAGTGCTTCAGAATTCCCGGAAGTGTGAAATTCAGACGGACGCACAGAGATAAACCCCATCTACTCTACATATCATTTAAAAGATACAAACAAAAGTCAAGAAAGAAAACTAACAGATCAGGGAAGAATTTCTAGATAAGGCGGAAATAGCATTAGATAACAACCAATAAATAATATTCAAGGAACTGAAGAAGCTTCTTGGATGAGGACTGAAATGTTTTCCAAGAAAAAAGCAGCTAAGTCCAGTTGCCTTTTGGAAAAAAAGCATATTTGGTGCAACCATGACCTGGACGATTGAGAATCTTCATAGACAATAATCAAGGAAACATTAAGGAAGGAGCCACATCCCATCCAAGACTGTCAGGACAAGCTGTTATATGTAAACAGTCAGCAAACTCCATCTCCTATGGAGTCGCATGACATAACATAGACAGATAATGAAATGTTGGTGGAAAAAATAGCCAATCTTAAGGTAAAGGTAAAGGTTCCCCTCACACCAGAGGTGGGTTCCTACCAGTTCGCACCTATTCGGTAGAACCGGTTTGTCAAATCTACCGAACCGGTTAGAAGAGGTTCCACCAGTGGACCCGGAAAGCAGGTCACACCTACAGAAGAGGTTCCAAAAATTTTTTGAAACCCACCACTGGTCCTTGGATATGATTATTCTTCACTATCATGCTCATATTTATAAAACTCAGTGCCTCTGTGAAAGGTAAGGATGACTACTGCATTTGTGGCGCAATCAGAACATTGCGTGTGTTGAAGTTGTTTTAACGCAAACCAAAGATGCCTTTTAAAAAACAAGTTTCCATCCTATTCTTATGCATGCCAGTGCTATGTGTGAGGTAATTTAAGGTGGTTCTGACAAGTGTCGTCGGCATCTTCATATCCGGTCACATGGGCGGCAAGCCACTCCCATCCAGTCACATGGGCGGCAAGCCACTCCCACAAAGGAGGCCACACCCACAGAGTAGGTTCGAACAATTTTTGAAACCCACCACTGCCTCACACATAGGTATATGCTAGTTGTTCCCGACTCTAGCCAATCTTACCAATTTATCTAATTGTATTTAAATTTAAATTATATTTAAATCTAACCAATCTTAGAAGACAGCAAGAATCTAAGAGATTTCCAGTTTGAGGAAAGGAGAGGCAGATATAGGAGTACCAACAATAATGGGCATTTATGGAGATTCTCAGTCATCCAGCTCATGGTTGTCCCCAAAGTGCTTTTTCAAGAGGTAAGTGGACTTTTGGGGTTTTCTTTGAAGACATTTCACTTCTCATTAAAGGAGCTTCTTCAGCTTCTTCAGCTCAGAGCTGAAGAAACTTCTTGGATAAAAAGCAAAATGTCTTCGAAGAAAAACCAGAAAGTCCAGTTGCCTTTTGAAAAAGCACCTTTGGGATAACAATAATGGGCAGAGTCTAAAAAGATCTGTTTCTTATGTTATTTGACAAGGGCTGCAATTGAGAAAGTATCTCATATGAGAAGAGATTTTTAAGAAGTGATTTTCAGTTCAAGTAATTTGATGCAGAGTAAAAAGGAATATTTTAATGTCCTACTTAAAATTATATTGAAAGGAGGTCAACTGCATACATATAGCTCCCTGATAGAAAGAGTGATGGATAAGACCATCAATTTACATCCTTTTCTCTTGCGTTCACCAATAAACCCATTCCATTATATTTTTAAATTGATCTGCATTTTTAGAGTACCTATATTAAGCTCAGAATTTCATGATTGCTTACTTACACCTTTTTACATGCGTTTTATCTCAAATGTGGTTTTCTAAGTGATATTATTTTTCCCCTAAGTCAAGAACTACCTCAGAATCTTCAGGGCATATTAAAGAAAGGCACAATCTAATCAGTTAAAATGTGGAATTGGCAAATACCAAATCCTTCAATCATCTCTAATTGGAACAGAGATGGCCATTTATGTTCTTAGCAGCAGGAGTTCTGAAGATATTTTTAAAACTGACACGTATAAATGTTTATTTGCAAATAGTGTGACTGAAATTGTTTGGATATATTGCCAGATAAATGTGATTGAAGGTGCCAGTATTCTATTGGCATGGCACCAATCTACGGGGCCCAATTTATGAGCAAAGTTACAAGCTATGAAGTGATGCTTAACAATAGAGTCTTTTTAGCTCATTTCTGCTGCAAAGAACTTGGACTTAATTACAGCAAGCCATTGGACGGCATAGCTTTTATTGATTTAACACAACTCTCAGCTGTTTAAAATGATCATATTTACGCATAGAGAGAGAGAGAGCTACCACCTTTAAACCTTTAACTCTAGTGTATGCTTATCTCTGTATTTTGAGAAGGATTTAAATGAACGGCACCTCTTAATGCAGGAATGGAATAAAATATCAGATAATATCAAAGTAATATGGGCATATTTGCCCTCCTCTAAAAAGGTTGTGACTTTTTCAAGTGCAGTATGGGGATACAGTAGTTTGGCATATAATTTTTCACATTTCTGTACCGCCATCTCCCTCAAAGTGATTACCATATTAACATGGATTTCAATTTAAGAAATTGAGATTCAAATCCGAATGTGACCACAGATCTCATAGGTGACCAAGACTAGTTCCCTATTTTCAACTAACTCTATTTCACTGGGTTATTTTATGATTAAACTAGCTGATAACCCGGTGTGGTCCGGGTATTTATTTATAGAGGGAAAATGTCCGTACCAAACGTAATTTGTAATGTTGGATTTTCCCTGTTACCAGAGGGAGCCCCCTTGTGGAGTACTGTGAAGCCGTTACCATGGCAACTCCACTGCACTGTACAGTAGAAGCCATTTTACAGCAGTACAGAAGAAATCATTTTAAGGCACAACATGTAGGATACCCCTAAAACACTGAAGGGTTTTAGGGGTATCTTACCCCCACAGTATTTTTTTACAGAGAGTAAGTCATCTGTGTACTAAGTTTGGTTGAAATTGCTCAAGTCGTTCCATTATGCTGGAACACACACACACACACACACACACACACTTTACTAAAGAGGGAGGGGGAGGGGGAGGGAGAGGGAGAGAGGACCTGGAGCTCCCTTGCAGCCTAGAGGGGGAGACAATAGAAAGCAATCTAAAGTACCCCAGGATCATAGGCCTTGTACTTAAATGTTGACATATGACTTCTAGTGTGCACTGCTAGTCTTTAATGATCATGTTCCTGTGGTCCTACTCCACCAATCATTTACTTAAGGCTAAGTTCAATTATTTATATTCTTCTGGTCAGGGATAGATTACTAGCACCCTTCTTACCATCTGAAAGTAACCCCATCAATCATTAGTATGTGTTCAATCTCTGCCTGCAGTGGTATTCTTACCGACTCCAATCGCTACTGGAAAGCCATTTATCAAAGTGAAAATATTCTCTTTCAGCAAAGAAGGTATGCAGGCTTACTAAACGTTGGAGCACCCAGGAGAAAGTAAAGAGTAATTATTTATATGTGCACTATCACATCACATAATTAAATTCTGGAGAACTGTTTTCACATTGATATTCAACAATGACTGAGGTCTTTCATTACTCAGGGAAATAGCAGGTCAGGTTAATCACTAATCATGAGTGCATTGGAAATGAAGTTGGTAATGCAGCTTTGCTTGTTGTGTGGCTTAATTTGATACTTTTAAATTCACCACATTTAGCCACTGCTTTCTAATTTCTCAAAACACTTAGGGCCATGATTCTTACTAAAAAGCAATTTAAATATAATGGGTACATATTTGTATATAATGCAAATTTGCTTTAAAGGGATTGGAAAAGGAAAACACTTCCATTAGTTCAAATTTGTCTGACAAAAGCAGCATTAATCCCATTGAGCTTCTGAAGAAGACAGTTGTGGGCTTTCTTTATCTTGAATTACACAGGTAAATCTAGAAAAGCAAAAATCAGAAGCTTCTTCTTACCAATCTCAAAGTAGGATTTGATGAGACCTAGATGATTCCCTTCCCTAAATGTTAATTCCTGCTGTCTCTAAGCAATCCAAATTCACGTTTGGAACATTAAAAAAAATAAGTAGAAGTCAATTCCTGGACCCACAGCTGACTCTAGAACACCATCTGTCGGCTGTGACCAGGGGGACCTTTGCCCAGGTTCGCCTGGTGCACCAATTGCGACCCTACCTGGATCGGGAGGCCCTTCAGACAGTCACTCACGCCCTTGTGACCTCAAGACTGGATTATTGTAATGCGCTCTACATGGGGCTGCCCTTGAAGAGTGTTCGAAGACTCCAATTAGTCCAGAATGCAGCCGCGCGAGCGATTGTGGGTGCACCAAGGTACACCCACGTTACACCTATCCTCCGCGAGCTGCACTGGCTACCTATCAGTCTCCGAATCCGCTTCAAGGTGCTGGTCGCTACCTATAAAGCCCTACATGGCATTGGACCTGGGTACCTGAGAGACCGCCTCCTGCCGATTACCTCTCTCAGACCAATTAGATCGCACAGGTTGGGTCTCCTCCGGATTCCATCTGCCAGCCAATGTCAGCTGGCGACTCCCCGGGGGAGGGCCTTCTCTGTTGCAGCTCCGGCCCTCTGGAACAAGCTCCCTGTTGAGATCCGGATCCTTACTACCCTCCCGGCCTTCCGCAAAGCCACCAAGTCCTGGCTGTTCCAGCAGGCTGGGGGGAGCTGAGAAGCATCTACCTCCAGAGAAATTGTGAATGTTGGTTTTGTTTTTAATATGTTGTCTTTGTCTCGTTCCCCCCTTTCCCTGGTCTTTTGTGAGCCGCCCAGAGTCCTACGGGAGTTGGCGGCATACAAGACAAATAAATAAATAAATAAATAAATAAATAAATAAATAAATAAATAAATAAATAAATAAATAAATAGGTTTATTGATTATGTACCATCAAGTCCTTGCCAACTCTTAGCAACTACCTAGTTACTTGCTGTTGTTAGTTGCAAAGTCATGTCCGACCCATCGCGAGCCCATGGACAACATTCTCCAGGTCTTTCTGTCCTCTACCATCCTCTGGGGTCCACTGCTCACACTGACTCCTTCAGTGACTCCATCCAGCCACCTCATTCTCTGCCGTACCCTTCTTCTTTTACCCTCAATCTTTCCCAGCATTAGGCTCTTCTCCAGTGAGTCCTTCCTTCTCATTAGGTGGCCAAAGTATTTGAGTTTTCTCTTCAGGATCTGGCCTTCCAAAGAGCAGTCAGGGTTGATCTCCTCTAGGACTGACTGGTTTGACTGCCTTGCAGTTCAAGGGACTTCAAGGAGTCTTTTCCAACACCATAGTCCAAAGGCCTCAATTCTTTGGCTCTCAGTCTTTCTTATGGTCCAATTTTCACAGCCATACATTGCAACTGGGAAAACCATAGCCTTGACTATACACACTTTTGTTGGCAGGGGGATGTCTCTAGTATGCTGTTTGGATTTGCCACTGTATCCTAGTTACTAGACTACAGAATAACAAGTTGGTAGGGACTTTGGAGGTCTTCTAGTCCTACCCATTGTTCAAGCAGGAGACCCTATACCATTCTGGATAAACGACTGTCTAATCTCTTAAAAACCTCCAGTATTGGAGCTCCCACAACTACTGAAGGCAAGCCATTCCACTGATTAATTGTTCTCACTGTCAGGAAATGTCTTCTTGATTCTAAATATGAATTGCTCTTTGATAAGTTTTCATCTGTTACTTCTTGTCTTGCCCTCAGGTCCTTTGGAGAACAGATGTCCTCTTCTTCTTTGGGATATTAGAAGATTGTTATCATGTCATCCCTAGATAGATTTTCCTCATGGCGATCTGTTCCTAAACTGATTTAAAAAAGATGTTGAGACCCTGGAGCAAATGCAGGGTTAAAAGCCGAAAAATTCCTTATGTAGATGAGGCACCTCGTCTCCTGCCTCCTGTAGATGGCGTTGTTTAGAGGCTTTTTAGAGGCTCTGGGAGCAACTAGCTCAGTCTGACCTCAGAGCTCATGCCTTTTTCCTTTTACATTTTTCTTTCTTTTTATGATAGCAGGCAAGAGCAGAGTTGAAATCCTGTCTGAAACAAATGGAAAAGGTGTGTATGTGGGGAGGGGGGAAGAATTCAAAAAGTTTGATTGGGGGAAGAAGGCGGGGCTTAGCAGTGAGAAGATGGAGTTTCAGGCTATTCCTGAAATTCCTCTATTCCGAAGGATTTTTGGACGGGTTCTTTGAACTCTAGCTGTCCTGGAGACGACAGTGAAGGTGAGGAGAGACCCTGGACCTCAGAGACACCCGCAAGTCTCTGGGGGGGGTATTAACTGCTCGTGCCAATTCCTTTCTGGATTAGCTGCGTGCTAACTGAAACTGCAGGTTGCCCCTAAGAATGGCAGAAGTGATGTCATCTGGTAAGCTGATTTTATTATTCAAGAGAGACTGTCTGCATTAAAAGCTTAAGCTAATTGAAACCAAAGAACAGAAGAATTCAGCGGCGAATTGGTTTTTTTTTAATGGATTTATGGTTGGTGGCTACTTTACTTCTTAAACGTTTCAAGAAACTCTTCGACATCTTCCCCCCTCTGACTCTCCCTAAGTGGATCGTAAAGTTTATTTTCTACTAATTACCCCTTCACGATCTGACATTTTTATTACTTGGCTTTGTTTACGATCAGATAAGATTGCACAGCTTGTAAAGAGACTAAGAAAAGTGCTTCGAAGTTTGTGAAAAAAAAGAGCTTGTAATATTTAACTGCGACACATCATGGCGTCTCAAAATACCTCTAAGATTTTACTTCAGATTCTTTTTTCCACATGTCGAGAGCTTTTTGACTCCTATCAAAGACTGGAAAGAAAATTGGATCATCTGATTTTAAAATATGAAGTAAAAACTGAGATCGTTGAATGTTTAAATGTTCCTGAAATACAAATGGAAAATGCGAGAAATGGTGTCTGGTCTATCTCAGAGGAAGAAAGGAGGGGGGGAGCTATAAAGAAGACTCATTTAAAGAGACAGAGTGCAGGAGGAATGGAAAATCCACCCTTGAGAATTAAAGTCAATTTGAAAAATTTTACAAGCCCGGGACAACATTATTATTTCATCACCAACATTCAGAGTCAAAAGGTGCAAAGATATCTTTGTCTGGATTTGCTTATAAAAACATTTGGTAAATTTATCCAACGAATGGCTATTGGACTGAGAAAACCTCGCTGTTGGGACACAGGCTGACAGATGGGAGAATACAACTTAAAATTAGCTAAATCTGATTACTTTAATTTGTAATAGATATAGCTGAATAATAATTAACATTGATGGTAATGTATATAATATGGAATTGGCTAATAGACTGAAGAATACAATTGAAATCTAGCTAAACCTAATTGCTCTCTTTGTAACAGATATAGATGAATAATAACTGATATTGATAATGTATATAATGTGGAGTTGATATGATATATAACAATTGGATATGAGAAAATATTTTTGAATTATACATAAAGAGTATTAACTACAACAATTATTACTATTATAAAAACTAAATAAAATACATACAATCAAATGTTAATCAATACTGGGAAAATGTTATGATATATGATATAATTAAATATTATGGATGTTCAGCTAAAATAGGATATGAGGATTTGATGCTAATAGAGGATTTTACAAGCAAGTAAATGAAAGGTCAGCATGTGCTATGGATTAACTCTTTTGCATAGTTAAGGATGAAGGATGTTTAAATAACTATAGGTAATTAAAACTGAAGGTATAATGATGTTAATATGGTAAACATTTGAGTCAAGATATTTGAATTAATATGAGTTAATGGAAGAGAAGCACCAAAGCATGTGGTAACCAGCTGATATACTTCTTTTTTTTAATAATAGATACCTGTGTTTTGTTTTCCTTTCCTGCCTTGTCCTTTGTAGTTTTTGTCTTTTTTTTTTCCCCCCCACTGGTGTGGGCAGGTATTGTTCAAGATTATTATTTGTATTAACATTTTTAAATAATAAGTACAGTTAAATGAAAATGGATATATAATAATGCTTGAGGTAATATGAGTTATGTTTGTTGATTGTGGAGGATCTATAATCGATTGATACATTTTCTACAGATGTAAAGAAAGATGCTGTACTTGTTTTAATTAAAATTAAAAAATATTTATTTAAAAAAAAAAGTTTGATTGCATGCAGAGCCACGTTGCCTTTTCAAACACACACACAGAAACACAGACACACAGACACACACACCCCTGGATAAAAGTATATAAGCCCAGCTTCACTGATTACAAGTTTGAAAAGGCAACGTGGCTCCACCTGCAATCAAAGGCTCGGATCGGAAGGCAGCAGGGGAAGGGGGTGGTATGGCACAGGAGCTGCTTTCAAGCCATTGGAAAATATATCCAATCCAACTTCTGTGTTAGTGTTTGTTTGAGAGTAAGTGAGTGAGAGAGGGATCCAACTTCTCTGTGTGCGTGTGTCTGTTTGAGAGAGGGGGAAGGGAGGGAGAGAGGGAGGAAGGAGGGGGAGGGAGAAGAAAAAGAATGAAGGAAAACTTATTTCGCAAATGAGAAAAAATGCTGTCATTTTAAATTGGAACTGAGCATGCCTGGCTGTGGAATTCTGGGAGTTGAAGTCCACAAGTTTAAAAAAATTTGAAACCCCTGTGTCAGTGCCTCACCAGCCATAAACCTCACTGCACGTCACTGAAAGAGAGGAACAACTGAGTTGCAACTCATAATTAAATGAAATCCTGTGTTATTTTCTATCTGGTTCTGTCAATTTTTAAGTAAGTGAGTGAATGAGTGAGTAAATGAGTAAGTAAGCAGGTAGGTAGGTAGGTAGGTAGATAGGTAGCAGGGGTCGGTTTCTCACCCCGTTCCAACCGGTTCGGTTGGAATGGGGCCGGCGGCGTCCTCGTGCACACGCGCGGTGCACGCATGCGTACTAGCGTCTGTGCAATGCTTCAGCTGCTCCTGGACGATCGCGCATGCGCTGTATGTGTCCTGCGCATGCGTGGAAGTGGAGAACTCGTCAAAACCGGGTAAGGACCACGGGCGGGCAGGCAGGCGCGCCCTTCGCCGTTCCCGGAAGTTACTTACTTCCGGGTTCGGCAACCAACCAGTTCACAGGGACCGTCGCGAACCGGTTGAAACCCACCCCTGGTAGATAGGTAAGTAAGTAAGTAAGTAAGTAAGTAAGTAAGTAAGTAAGTAAGTAAGTAAGTAAGTTATTTTGGGTGGCCTTTAGCTGAAAATGGTTGCACACAAAGGCCCTGCAGATTCCTAGGTATTTTGAATGGTGCAGACACTTTCACATTGCAATTGACTAAAACTCTTTAAAGCAGCTGCGTCTTTTCCAGGATTTTTGCAGTCACCCTCTGCAGTTTCTTCTTGGAAAAAGGTGCCTTAATTTTCAAGAGTTGCAGATAGGCATTATGCTTGGGTCATTGTGCACGCAAGAGGATCTTTTTGCCTTTGAATCAGAACCTCTGCCCTGCCCTCCTGTGTCTCTTACTCTGTCTAAATTGGCTCTGATTTAACATGCGTTCATACAGCATCCAAGGTGTTTTGAGTTAACATTTATGTCTCGGGTCCATATCCTGGCAGTAAACTCCTTACCAGGCATGCGGATATAAATATATGTATTATAATGTGTGTTGGAATACTGATAAGCAAGGTACTTAGGTTTGGAAATCAACAAGTTCCTTTGCTGAGAGCCTTCTAGGGAGGAAGCTGCAGCAAGGCACACAATCACACGAGTTGCGTGTCAATTTATCACTGGAGATAATGGAAAACAACATCGAACCACTGTGAGGTGGGAATGATCTGTTCCTTTTATTAACTAGAATTGGTAGAAAGGAATTTATATTTTTAATCAGCGTGCAGAAAAGTTAATGACTTTTAAAAAGGATTGTTCCTTACTGCAATAACAATGCCTTTTAGAAACTTTTTTTTAATCTAGGAGGTTTGGTTTACAACAGCGAGCGAAAAACAGCTCTAGAAGGCAAAAGTGCAGCTTTTTGAAAGGTGGAGAATATAAAAAAGACATCAGCAAGTACTTTGCTGGCTTAACACAGGAGCACTTTACTGAGTTTAGCTATGCAATACAGATTGAAACCAAATAGTTCTGGTCTGTGTCTAGACAATAATGAACATTCAAAGATGCTCTTCTGACCTAGGCTTCCTGATACAATAGAAAGCAGGCACTTAGTCCCCAAAATCCTCTTTTTATTTCAAAGGCTGTGAATTTATGTTCATTCACAGCCCACAATGAGTCCCAAACAGTTCGTCAAGAGTATGACATTAGGTTGCTAAAGTCTTTCGGATAAGGCTGATAAGCATCCACCTTTATCTTCCTTGAAATACTGCCAAAGATTTCATTGGCAATTAGCTTGGCAAGGCCACATGGAGCAAAGAGTCAAAACGGAGCTTCAGAATGTAAACTGACCAACACGAACAAAGTTGCTTCCTGCAAAGACTCGTGTGCCTTTATTGTCATTATATGTATATACACAGTATACCCATACAACAAAATTCACATAAAACCCAGAGACCAGGCCCAACACACATGACCTTATGTCCTATGGGAGGGGCCAATCACCTTCAAGCCTTACTCCCAAGTTGTCCCTTTTTTCTTAACTATTCTTGCCTTCTGGCAGCTGTGTGCATGCGCGCTACTGGGAGAATTGGTAGTTAAAAATGCTTTTAAAAGTAAAAAAAAAGTTCTGATAATCGCGCAGCACAGCTGATTGTCACACAGCTGATCATCAGAACTTTTTTAAAAAAAAATTTTTTGAACATTTTCAATTACCAGTTCAAGCAAACCAGTAGAATTTTTTCTACTAGTTCGGGTGAACCGACCTAAACTATTTGGAGATTCACCATCCACAGAATATGGCTTTAGCGAAAACACGAACTCCTGATTGGCAATATGTTATTACCAGTGGTGAAATTCTCCTCTGCCTCATTAAAGAGCCGAGGTGGCGCAGTGGTTAGGGTGCAGGCCACTTCAGCTGACTGTTATCTGCAGTTCAGCAGTTCTAATCTCACCGGCTCAAGGTTGACTCAGTCTTCCATCCTTCCGAGGTGGGTAAAATGAGGACCCGGATTGTTGGGGGCAATATGCTGACTCTGAAAATTGCTTAGAGAGGGCTGAAAGCCCTATGAAGCGGTATATAAGTCTAACTGCTATTGCTATTGCTATTAATGTCTGATTCTGGACACTCTGGAGGCAGCACATAACTCCCAGATGGTCCTGGCCCGCTCTCTGTCTCCAATGCAGAGCCCTTGTCTGAGCCTTCCTCAGACTCACGGTCTGGCCCATGTTCCTCCCCAACCTCTGTTCTGTCCGCCCCCCCTCCCCACGGCCCGTTAACAAATGCAGGCAGGCAACTTAAAAGGAAGTCTTTCTTTATCAGTTCTCAGTTCAAACTGGCTTCGAGCCCAAAAATAACATAAATACAAGTCTCTGACAAGAATGCAAAACAAAAAACTCTTACAAGCACTGCACTTCTTCCACAGTCTCCACGGATCAGGTTTACATGAAACACCAAAGCACTTATCCAAGTGTAACAAGCATAAATCACAATTAATAATCAAGCAATGTTCTATCAAACAAGGAACACACGAAGGAACGTTGACTCCAGCGACTAGGGCGTGGCAGCATCCGTCCTTTTATCTCCAAACTTGCCTCTAACCAGCCCCAGCTGCATAATGAATCTTGATCCCGAAAAGACTTGCAGCAGACATCTGCTGAGTCACAACAACCTCCTTACTGGCTGGCTCTGCTACCAGCATCGCAGGCTGCCGGGGGACCACAACAGATATTCTATTTTCTACATAGTGGGTTTTTGTTTGCTTGATTGTTATTGGGTTTGGGTTTTTTTTTGGTTTGGGGAGGGAGTATGTGATTCTACATGGTTCCACCACAAATCCGCGAAGCCCTTCTGTGCGGAGACATAAGCGCGAAGACTAATTTGCACCGTTCTAAGCGCTAAGGAAGAACGCAACCCTACCGCAATGACATAATCGTGGAGGGCAAAATCGCGCATTCCCAAGCACTCAGTACCCTAAACCTAACCCTAAACCTAACCCTAAACCTAACCCTAAACCTAACCCTAACCCTAACCCTAAACCTAACCCTAAACCTAACCCTAACGCTAAAACTAACGCTAAACCTAACGCTAACGCTAACGCTAACGCTAACCCTAAACCTAACCCTAAACCTAACCCTAAAACAAACCCCTAAACCTAATCCTAACGCTTACCTTAATTGAAGTTGGCCGTTTTAAAGTGCCCTTCTGTTGCCGCGCTGTTGTCGCGGCGGTGATGACGTGCGGTGATGACGTCACGGCTTTAGCGCCACAATTTTATCGCCACGATTTTGACCAGTGCGGTTTTGTCGTGCCACGATTCTACATATATGGGTTACATATCTAATTGCCTCAGGATAGTTTCTTATTCATTCTGTCTTACTCAGAAAAAGAATACTTTTGTCATTTGACAGGAGACCAACTTCTATCTAAAAAAAAACATTTCCAAACTGAATTAGAAAGTTCCTGGCTGGATAAAACTTCGGGAATTTTTTCTTTTTAATGAAAACTATTTTTCCCAATACATTGTTAGAGATGTAAAAAAAAAATGTGTGCCATGATTTTTCTTTTTTGTTCCTTTATAGAAAATGCCATAATTCACCAAAATTGGTTCTTAGAAACAACAAGTTTTTATCGCATTTATGTCCTGCCTTTATCTCCAGAAGCTCAAGGCAATGTATGTGATTCTCGGTTCTCATTTTATTCCAATTTCAACTTTGTCAGAGGAGTTAGACTAAGTGATGGTGACTGCCCCAAACGTAGCCTGAATGTTTTATGGTCAAGTGGAGATTTGAACCTAGATGTTCCTAGCCTATTGTCCTTTGAAGAACAGCCTGTCATAATGCAAATCACTGGCATTGAAATAGAATTGCATGGTGGTTTCTAACCTTCCACCTGAGATGAGGTCTCTGTCAGATGAAAAAGACTATTTCAGGGGTGAAATGCTCTGAAGTCTGCTCCTGGTTTGCTTCGCGCGCACATGTGTGCTACTGGGAGAACTGGTAGTTAAAAATGCTTTTAAAAGTAAAAAAAAAGTTCTGATAATCATGCAGCACAGCTGATTGTTGCACAGCTGATCATCAGAACTTTTTAAAAAAACTTATTTTGGCATTTTCAATTACCAGTTCAGGCAAACCAGTAGCATTTTTTACTACTAGTTCGGGTGAACCGGCCCAAACTATTTGGAGATTCACCATCCACAGAATATGGCTTTAGTGAAAACACGAACTTCTGATTGGCAATATGTTATTACCAATTCGCAATTTAATGGGTTTATATGCCGCCCAATCCCAGGGGACTCAGGGCGGCTTACAAATACGAATGAAATAAAATAACACACAGGGGGAGAATACAAACAATACAAACAGTTTAAAATCACAACATACATCCGGTTTAATTGGGGGTTGAACCTGATTTGAGTCAGCAACCCCAGGCCTGCCGGAACAGCCAGGTTTTGGTGGCCTTTTGGAAGGCCGCAAGAGTGGGAAAGGTCCGGATCTCTGCTGGGAACTCGTTCCACAGAGCCGGAGCAGCTACAGAAAAGGCTCTCCCTCGAGTGGTCACCAGCCGGCATTGTCCGGCCGATGGCACCCAGAGGAGGCCTAACCTGTGAGTTCTTATCGGACGTTGGGACGTGTGTAGCAGTGGTGAAATTCAATTTATTTTACTACTGGTTCCATGGGTGTGGCTTGGTGGGTGTGATGTGGCTTGGTGGGCGTGGCAGGGGAAGGATACTGCAAAATCTCCATTCCCTCCCCACTCTGGGGCCAGCCAGAGGTGCATTTTCCAGTTCTCTGAATTACTGAAAATTTCTGGTACCGGTTCTCCAGATTTTGTCAGAATCTACTGAATTTCACCCCTGGTTATTACTAATATGATGTTGAATTAATAACAATGTTCCGTATGAATGACAGGCATCCCGGGATATATCCTTTATCTCCCAACTTTATCCCTATTGTTTGATAATTGCCTGATGTGATAAAACATGGAATGATTAGTCATTTTCTAATAGATGATAGCTTTCTGCACATTCAGGTTTTTATATGACACACACTGTTATCAGGATAATTAATGGCATGTCACTCTGTTGATGTTTGAAGTTAACGTGGCTGTTAAAGCATGTCCGGTTAGAAGGGCAGACTTGTTTTTCCCCCCTAATGTAGAAAGTTAGCACCCATCCCTCTCCTAGAAGAATGAAATATTTTGAGAAATATAAAAAAGGCAGAATATTATATTTCACAGGATGAAAAAAGGAAACATGCTCTTGGAAAGCAGCCTCCACCTCCCTTAATAGCTCACAGCAGATGTCAGCACTTAAGAGATAAAGAGATAGATAGCTCTACTCATAAGCAAATACCCTCATCCAAGATCCAACAAAGGTAGGATTAACCCTCAGCCACAATAGGAATTGCCCAATGCCTCTTCATTGCATCACGCTCAGAAACCTCAACCAAACTTAGCTCAGACAAACACCTAGGATTTCTACTTTGCATATCTGCGAGACCGTCTTCTGCCACATACCTCCCAACGGCCAATAAGATCACACAGGGTGGGCCTTCTCCAGGTGCCGTCGACCAGACAATGTCGTCTGGCGGCTCCCCAGGGGAGGGCCTTCTCTGTAGCTGCTCCGACCCTATGGAACGATCTACCCCCAGAGATCTGGATCCTTCCCAGTCTCACGGCCTTCCGAAAGGCTACCAAAACCTGGCTATTCCAGCAGGCCTGGGGCTGTTGACCTCATGAATGAGTTCCAGCCCCGCCTAGATTGAGTGCATGAAGTGGTCTTTTAATCTGTTTTTTCTCTATTTTTAATTCTTTATTCTTTTTTTAAAAAAAATGTATTTCTGTAAGCCGCCCGGAATCCTTCAGGATTGGGCAGCTTATAAATTTATTAAATACCTGAGAGACCGCCTCCTGCCGATTACCTCCCATAGACCGATTAGATCTCACAGGTTAGGTCTCCTCCGGATTCCATCTGCCAGCCAATGTCGGCTGGCGACTCCCTGGGGGAGAGCCTTCTCTGTTGCAGCTCCAGCCCTCTGGAATGACCTCCCCATGGAGATCCGGACCCTTACTACCCTCCTGGCCTTCCACAAAGCCATTAAGTCCTGGCTGCTCCAGCAGGCCGGGGGGCTTGTGAAACATCCAGTCCCACGGAAACTGTGAATGTTGTGTTTTTAAAATGTTTTCTTTGTCTATTATTCCCCTTCCCTTGTCTATTGTGAGCCGCCCGGAGTCCTTCGGGAGTGGGCGGCATACAAGACAAATAAATACAAATACAAATACTTAAATACTTAAATATAGAGCCAGTTATGACCCCTACATAACCCCTACATGGCTCCATGGGAATCTACAACAGCTAATAGAATACACAGGACTAGGAAGTTCAAGCGCAAAGCCCAAGAGAAGGTATAACCCCCCTTCTCAACTCCATGTGGTCAGCTGCATCAGAACTATGTGCTTGGTGGTTTTGCTCCATCATTAAACCATCTTTCCAATCAACTTCCATGATTCCAGTGTCTTTCTCCTGGCTTGGAACTGAACCTGATGGATATTTCTTCCAACACTAAGAGCTATATTTTCTTTTTTTCCTAAGACCAGATATTCCTACAACAGGAATGGCCCAGCCATCCCTTTTTCCAGTTAGTATCAGTGGTGGGTTCCAGGTGGCCCAGTGGTTAGAGTGTAGTACTGCAGCCACTTCAGCTGACTGCTAAGCTGCAGTTTGGCGGTTCAAATCTCACCGGCTCAAGGTTGACTCAGCCTTCCATCCTTCCGAGGTGGGTAAAATGAGGACCCGGATTGTTGTTGGGGGCAATATGCTGACTCTGTAAACTGCTTAGAGAGGGCTGAAAGCCCTATGAAGTGGTATATAAGTCTAACTGCTATTGCTGTTGCTATACGGCTTGATACAGCCGTACCGATGGTAGCTGGGAGCAGTAGCCCCCATCCCGGTATGGTGGCTCATTTGACCCACCCGCCCGCCAGCGTTCCTTACCTGTTTTTGAAGCAACCAGGCCAATTACACACACACAGCATGCGGCACCTGTGTGACCTCCGCCGAGCAGCTGGATGTTGCAGGGTGGTGTCGTGGGCATGCATGCATAGCACGTGTATCCGATGAGGACACCTGGCCCTGTGCGCAGCGTACCAGTTGTGATGGGAGCCAGAACCCATCACTGATTAGTATATTAACCGTACACCATCCATAATGGTGGCTATCGGTTGTGTTGGTCATTTCTATAGTCCTTGCTGGTTTTGCCAAGGAATTTGTAAGGCTGTCATGCCCTGCCCCCTTCCTTGTCTCTTTTCTGAAATCTGATTTTTTTTTAAAAAGAAAAATCCCTATATAGCACAGGATCAAGTTATTTGGTGGACCACCACAGCCAACTCTTCCCATCACATGGGGTCAACAAAATGGACATGCCCCTGATGCAGGAGGGGGTGCACAGGTAAACCCACCAGTGGCTGGCCAGGTTAGGTGGTCTTAATAGAATGGACCTTATAAATTCATATTAGTTTGGCTTTTCATTCTAGTGCCCTGGAGTCCCAAAGTTGACTTTTAGCTGGAGTGAACTTTTCTCTCCAACTTCCTCATAAGTATTAAAAATAGGGCTGAACAGTGTGGCAAGACCCTGTAAAGGAGGGGCACAGGAAGCCAGGCGTGGTGTCAGATAGAACAGAGGTAAAACTGCTGACAGCTTAAGACATTATAGGAACTGCTCTTTCTTGTATTTTTCCTATGTACTTCGCTGTAACATTCCAAATGAACTTCTGCTTTTCGAAATGTCATGCTTGTCTCATGTATGGAAACACCTTGAGAATACACCGTGTGGAACACGGTATAAAAGTAGGATCCTGGGCAGAGCTCAGGCAGTTCAGATTTTGGTATGTGAACATCCTGAACTCGATGCATCCAATAAACCTGTTTCTCTTCCTTCGTGGTATCAAATCCTGGTCTTTCGTAAGTAGATTACAAACCTCAAATCTGCTGCTACACCCCAACTTCCCTTTTGGAAGCAATGCTGGCTAATAGTGACTACCTTTTCTATTTCTATTGCTGGTCTTTTGCAATGAGTTTCCATGAGTTTAGATGGCCCCATTTCTACTGGCGTTCCAAAGAGCCGTAAAAATCTGACTTTTCTCCTGTTCACCAAAAAGGAATGGATGTGCCTATTTAGTTGTGTGTTCATGCTGTAGAAAGTTAGCCCCCACACGTCTCCTAAAGGGGCGGGTTCCTGGCTGCTGCTACTGCTGGATTCCTCAGGGATGTACTTGTGCAGTACTAAAAAATGCAAAGGACAAGTTGGTGATGCCTATGGCGCCACCAATAAAACTGGTTTAGGGGCGTGGCAGGCCGAGTTATTACCTACTCAGCTGAACTGATCTGAACCGGTAGGAACCCACCTCTGCTCTCCTAGGAGAATGAAAAACTTTGAGAAAAATTTAAAAAGGCAGGATAAAATATTTCCCCTAAAAGAGAAATAAAAATCTTAAAGGAGACAGAAACTCAGAGCCCCAGCTCCCTGCCCCCAAGCAGATATTAAGCTAAGGCCAGCTTTTAGAAATGCATTAGTCCCTGCAGCAAGGTCTGAACAAAGGTAGGGTTAGCCCTCAGCCCCAAATAGGAATTGCCCAACAAGCCCCTTCATTGCATCAGCCAAACTTCAACCAAGCTTAGCTCAGATAAACTCCTAGGAGTTGTTCATGGCCCCATGGGAGTCTGACAACAGCCAATATAATACATGTTCTTGCACAGGGACAGGAAGCTCAAGTACAAAGCCCAAGAGAAGATATAAAAACCCCTCACTCTCAACTCCATGTAGTCAGCTGCCCAGAATCACAAGTGCTCTACATGGGGCAGCCCTTGAAGAGCATTAGGAGATTTCAGCTTGTCCAGAATGCAGCCGCGCAATCAATCGTGGGTGCACCTCAGTTGACCCATGTAACACCTATCCTCCGCGAGCTGCATTGGCTGCCTATTGGTCTTCGGATACGCTTCAAGGCGCTAGTCGTCACTTATAAAGCCCTTCATGGTATTGGACCTGGGTACTTGAGAGACCGCCTGCTGCCAATTACCTCCAATAGACCGATTAGATCCCACAGATTAGGCCTCCTCCGAATTCCATCCGCCGGCCAATGCCGACTGGCGACTACCCAGAGGAGAGCCTTCTCTGTGGCTGCTCCGACACTCTGGAACGAGCTCCCCATGGAGATTCGAACCCTCACCACCCTCCAGGCCTTCCACAAAGCCCTTAAAACCTGGCTGTTCTGACAGGCCTGGGGCTAAAGAGTTTTTGCCCCCCTCCTCGAATGGTATGGCTGTTGTGTGCTTTTAAATTGTGTCTTGTTATGTTCGTCTTTTTTTAATCCCCTGTCTGTACCCCCTTCCCTGATTTGAATTGTGAGCCGCCCTGAGTCCCCTTCGGGGGAAAGGGCGGCCTATAAATGTAATAAATCTAATCTAATCTAATCTAATAAATGGACCCTCCAGCCTCAATTTTGTCTCCAGTGCTTTTCAGTCAGCTTGGAACTGAACCAGAGGGACATTTCTGCCAACAGTGTTCTTGTCCCCACCTTTCTTTGTGTGCAGATTATATTTGGATGTTGGTAATTTGGGGAGATTTCGTATAATATTTATGGTTTTTGTTCATTTTTGTTTTCTGCAGAATGTTCAGAGTCACAAATTGTGAGGGGAGGGGCGACCTTAATATGTCTTTGAAATATTTAATATAAATACCTCTATTTCTACATGTCGGTATTAGTGGATGTTTGTATGCATGTGTGCCTACATAAACCTATATCTACAGACATATATGTTGAAAGAAAATGGAGGGAGGTAGACTCATAGATTTTGCTGTGAATTAAGTCTGTTCCATGGATACACACTATGGATAGATTATTGTATGAAAAGCGAGAAATGTAAGGGGAATATTATAGAGGGTGTCAGAATGCCTGATGACTGGCTAATTAGCAGAGGTGGGTTCCTACCAGTTTGCACCTATTCGGTAGAACCGATTCATTAAATGTACCGAACCGGTTAGAAGAGGTTCCACCAGTGGACCCGGAAAGCAGGCCACACCTACAGAAGAGGCTCCAAAATTTTTTGAAACCCACCACTGGTCCTTGGATATGATTATTCTACACTATCATGCTCATATTTATAAAACTCAGTTCCTCTGTGAAAGGTAAGGATGACTACTGCGTTTGTGATGCAATCAGAACATTGCGTGTGTTGAAGTTGTTTTAACGCAAACCAAAGATGCCTTTTAAAAAACAAGTTTACATCATATTCTTATGCATGCCAGTGCTGTGTGTGAGGTAATTTAAGGTGGTTCTGACAAGTGTCATCGGCATCTTCATATCCGGTCACATGGGTGGCAAGCCACTCCCATCTGGTCACATGGGCGGCAAGCCACTCCCACAAAGGAGGCCACACCCACAGAGTAGGTTCGAACAATTTTTGAAACCCACCACTGCTAATTAGACAGTAGATTGGGAATACTTTGTAACTTTTTTTAATTTCAGATTGTATTTAAACTAAGGAAAAACCTCAATTAACTAAGGGAAGAGGATTTGTGCGTTTCCGGGAGATATTTCTTCGCTATCAATCCAGCAATATTAGTAAGTCCTTCTGAAATGAGAGGCCTTAACTCACTTAAACCTCATTGATCTCAGTAGCTCTTCAGCTACGGTGTACTATCTGAGCTGGATGGCGACGAGGAACAATCCATTAATCTCTATAAAAGGCACACGTTGTGTGCATGTCAATTATTTATCACAGCAGACTGGAGTAAAATTAATGTGCGCAAAAGAGACTGATTACTTGCCCCGATGTTAGGTTTCTTTGAGGGAAAAGCAGCTCCTTCACTTCTCCGCTTTTCCGAGGAGATAATCGGCAGTCAGCTGTCATATATTTGCATAACAAACCATGACATTGCTCGTAGAAAGGATCCCCATACATGCAAAGAAGCTTTGTTTATGTGGTGGGGCAAGGAAGCCAGTACAAGGACACCTTGAATTAATTCCACAAGGTGCTTGAGATATGGAGCTTACTCTTGAACAGTTATAAATGCAAAACAAAACATAGCATTGTGTTGCGTAACATTGAATCCATGAAATGCATCCTGGCATACATTTTGGTAAATGGCAAACTATAATCAAAATGTATCTCAGACAATAGCAGTAGCAATAGCAGTTAGACTTATATACCGCTTCATAGGGCTTTCAGCCCTCTCTAAGCGGTTTACAGAGTCAGCATATCACCCCCACAGTCTGGGTCCTCATTTTACCCACCTCGGAAGGATGGAAGGCTGAGTCAACCTTGAGCCAGTGAGATTTGAACCGCTGAACTGCTGATCTAGCAGTCAGCTGAAGTAGCCTGCAGTGCTGCATTTAACCACTGCGCCACCTTGGCTCTTACAGACAGACAGTCTAGGACCTAGCCAGAATTAGAGATCAAGTTTATTTATTTATTGTTTGTTTATTTTCTAATATATGTATTATGATAATGTTCAATGTTTGTTCAATGTTCAATGTTTATTACACTTGTATGCCGCCCTATTCCCGAGGGACTCAGGGCGGCTAACAAACAAGGTGGGGGGGGGGATACAACAACAAACAAAGACAAAAACAAATACAAAAAACAGCTTAAAAACAACGCAACAGTCTCAACAGTTCAAATGGGGCTGGGAATTCATCAGCCCCAGGCCTGCCGGAACAGCCAGGTCTTAATAGCTTTGCGGAAAGCCTGAAGGGTGGTGAGGGTCCGGATCTCCACGGGGAGATCGTTCCAGAGGGCCGGAGCAGCCACAAAGAAGGCCCTCCCCCGAGGGGTCGACAGTCGACATTGGCTAGCGGATGGTATTCGGAGGAGGCCTAATCTGTGGCATCTAATTGGTCGTAGGGAGGTAATTGGCAGGAGGCGGTCTCTCAAGTACCCAGGTCCGATACATGTAGGGCTTTAAAAGTAACTGTTTGTCCATTGTGTTCAAAGAGGACCTTGACATCTAACAGGTTGTGGACTGTCAACAATATATCTGCAGATGGCTTCTAAAGCCTATACAGGCATGAAATGTTCTGCCACATCTCAGGTAGACATCTGTGAGCACCGTTGTTGCAGCATTTGCAGCTCTTGCTTTGCGGAGTGTTCCCATCTCTCGTGCTGTGGTTAGTAATAGCAATAGCAATAGCAGTTAGACTTATATACCGCTTCATAGGGCTTTCAGCTCTCTCTAAGCAGTTTACAGAGCCAGCATATTGTCCCCAACAACAATCCGGGTCCTCATTTTACCCACCTCGGAAGGATGGAAGGCTGAGTCAACCCTGAGTCGGTGAGATTTGAACAGCCAAACTGCAGAACTGCAGTCAGCTGAAGTAGCCTGCAGTGCTGCATTTAACCACTGCGCCACCTTGGCTCTGTTGTTGTTGTTGTTCTTCTGTCCTCAGATGTCTGGCAGCCTTGATGGATCAGTGATCAGTCTTGTGCCAGGGTTTCCCAAGAGGTGGTGTCAGTATCCAGGGACTTGAAGGAGGCTTTCAACGTTGTCTTTGTATCGCTTCCTTTGTTCCCCGTGCAATCACTTTCCTTGAGACAGCTCACCATAGAGGAGATGCTTGGGGATGTGATGGTCTGGCATCCTTGCAACATGGCCTGCCCAGCCTGTCTGGGCTTTCATCAGCAGGGTGTGAGCTGATGGCAATCCTGCTCTGGAGAGGACTTCTGTCTCTGGCACCTTGTCCTGCCATCGGATCCTCAGAATTCTACAGAGGCAGGTCATGTGGAAGTGGTTCAGTTGCCTAGCATGCCTCCTGTATACAGTCCAAGTCTCACTGGCATACCTCAGGGTAGTCAGCACGACTGCTTGGTAGATTTTGAGCTTTGTAGCAAGGCTTATTTATATATGTATTACGGGAAGCCCCCCCCCCCTCCCGAAGAATGAAATGTTTTGGGAAATATTAATAAGGTGGAATATTATATTTCCCTAAAAGAGAAGCATGTTTTTAAAGACAGAAAGCAGGCTCAGTCTTCCTGCCCACAAACTGAGGAGGCCAGCTTTTAGAAACGTAGATTTGGCAATCCATTCAAGACAAGATATTTTGAAACTCCTTGGCAGAATGGTAGTGTAGTAAGTTAGCACCCACTTTTCTCTTAGAAGAATGAAATATTCTAGAAAATAGTAAAAAGGCAGACTATTATACCTCCATGGATGAGAAAAGGAGAGGCGCGTTCTTGGAAAGCAGTCCCCACCTTTGTTAATAGCCCCAGAAAGACTGACAAGACAAAAGACCTTCACACTCAGGACATAATAGGATTAGCCCTCTACCCATTACACCACATAGCACCTGGGAAGATTGCATCTCCCAGCAAGATTCAACCAAGCCTGAGACTCAAGACGGCCTACAAAGTTACCCTTGCATGGTCCCATGGGAGCCTGACAACCAATCAGAATACATGCCAGGAATACAGGAACAGGAAGCAAGTTCAAAGCCCAAGAGAAGGTATAAATCTCTCTCTCTCTCTCTCTCTCTCCCATGTGCTCAACTGCCCAGGACCTCAAACTATGTGGTCCTGTCCACCATTAAACCATCCTTCCAAACAGCTTCCATGTTTCCAGTGTGTTTCTTCCCACTTGAAACTGAACCCAGATGGACATTTCTTCCAACAGTAGGATTAGAAATCAGCCCCTCAAGCAAAACCCAACACAGGATGAAAGCCAGTAGCCACAATAGAAATTTCCCTACGCCATTTCAGCCCCTTCATTGCACACATACCCAAGAGCAGTCCAAGCTTTAAAGTCACAGAAACCTGGGAGCTCAAATAAACAAAAATCCAGAGGTTGACCAGATTAGCTCAGACAAACACCTAGGATTTGCATTTCCTCTTTTGACTATAGAGCCAGCTATGACCCCTACATAACCCCTACATGACCTCATAGGATTCTGACAACAGCCAATAGAATATTAAAGGACATGCTCTTATACAGGAACAGGAAGCGTAAAGCCCAAAGAAGGTATATAAACCCTCTCACTCTCAACTCCATTTTGTCAGCTGCCCAGAATCACATGGGGTTCTGTTTCATCAATAAACCATCTTTCCAATCAGCCTCCATGTTTCCAGTGTCTTTCTCCCAGCTTGGAACTGAACCGGATGGATTTTTTTCCTTCCCGCAGTATCTTAAAGGTAACTTAAAATGAAGAAAGAAAATAGACATAAAGCTTGCAGAGCTGATGAGGATTTAAATTCTCTTTCTCCATCATAAAAGTTAAATTCTCCACCCCAACATTTCATCTCCAGCACTGATACCAAAGCAATTAGCTTTGCCCCTTTCTCTACTTATTGGACCCAAATATAATAGGAAACGAAAGTTAAACTTCATGCTGGAAAATAGAGAAGATTATTTTAAAGCTTCAGCTTTTTATTCATTCAACTGGGAAGACACTCCTTGATATAGTTTGTGTATATAGCATCTTTAATATTTTATTAAGCTTCACAGCTGTACATAATAGGTTATATCCACTTATGCCCCTTTGCCAAACAAAGAAGTTCATTAAATAGTCTGGTGGAGGTCTTGGCTAATAGGGGAGAGGACATTTGTCTTATTTCTTATTGTATGTTAAGCCAGGTTACCTTCTACTTTTGTTCTGGAGGGTCTCACAATCCTCAGAAGTAGATTTTCAAAGAGAATAAGGAAATACTGTGAGAGGCAGACATGCCTCCCTTTCACTTGTAATAGTAGAGAGGTTCATTGGATCAAAGACTTTCAGGAAATGAAACAGCACAGCTGGATTAAATACTCTGAAATGTTGGTAACCGGGACAGCAGGCAACCTGACAATTCTTTCTGTCAGGTTCCAAAACCAAGAGAGACGTGTTGAGATTTTTCTAATAAGTTTCTTTTATTGTTCCTCACTGATAGACTGAAATCTTGCCAAACTAAAACAGGTGACTTGCACCGTTAAACATATACTCTGGTATTGTGACTCAGCAGAAGTTTGCTGTGAGTTGAGTCGGGATGCAGGTATAACAATGCAGCTGGGGCTCGTTAGTGTCATCTTTTGGAGATAAAAGGACTGATGGTGCCACACCCTGGTTGCAGAAGTCAACGTTCATTCATTCATTCGTGGTTTGTCGTTCATCGTTCGTGGTTTGTTTGTGAGAGGCACTTGGATAAGTGATTTGCTTTCTTTCTGTAAACCTGGTGTTGCTGTAATTAGCTCTTTGTGTTTGCCAGAGCTGAGGTTGACTCAGCCTTCCATCCTTCCGAGGTGGGTAAAATGAGGACCTGGATTGTTGTTGGGGGCAATATGCTGGCTCTGTAAACCGCTTAGAGAGGGCTGAAAGCCCTATGAAGCGGTATATAAGTCTAACTGCTATTGCTATTTATTTATGTTTATTTTTGGGCTCGCAGCCAGAGTGAGCCAGGACTGATAAAGTTATTTCCTTTTAAGTCTGTCTGACTGTTGTCTGTGAACGAGCGAAGAAGGGGGGTCAGAACACTCTGGGTACTATTAAGGAGGAGCTGTCTTCACCCTCTTTCTCCACTCAAGTTATCTAAACTGTTCTGTCTCTTGTTCCCCTGGAATGCTCCCCTCCTTCCTGAAGACCTGGACCACATTCCATTACACCTTCCCAGGGGTGGGATCAGAAGAGGATTCCTACCAGTTCGGACCAGTTCAGCCGAACAGGTAGTAACTTGGCGGCCTGGGTCATTGGAACCAGCAGCAACACAGGTCTGCCACGTCCTGAACTGATTCTCCTATGGTGGTGCCATTTTGGGTTTTGGTTCTGCGCATGCGCAGAACAATTTTCATTGCATTTTTTTTCATTTTTTAATGTTTTGCACATGCACTTTTTATTGGCAAATGCTCATGCACACAGAGCAAAATTTTTGCGCACACCAAAGTGGCAGCAATGCTGGTCACAATCCACCCCTGGGTGCGATTCTACTGGTTCGGCCAAGTTCAGGCAAACCGGTAGCTCTGAAGATCAGCTGAGAGGAAGTGGTTCGCCCTGAGTTTCAGCCCACCCACCCCTGGACTATACCTACATGTATTTCTTTGTTTTTTAGCCCAGCTGATTGGCGCAGCACCGTGGATTGCCATGCAATCAGCTGTTTTCCTAGGAATCTGATGTGCCTGACAGCCCACATCAGGCACATCAGATGAATGCTCAGCAAACCAGTTGTTAAACTGGTAGGATCCCACACCTGCATCTTCCCTACCATTGCACCTGGCATCTATTCCAGGAAAGCTGATAACCTTTGTCTGTAAAGAGATGCGTGGTGGTCTCCTTGAGAGAAGAACAGCTCATGTCCTCAGAAATATTGGAGCACAGATAAGATACTTGATTAGAACGTTCTCAAAACCTCTTCTGAGTTATCTATATCAGGATTGGTTTTGATTAGGTGTGGGATGGAATTGATTTTATGACTGAAGAGCACAATAATACAGACAACTATCTATACCAGTGTTTCTCAACCTTAGCAACTTGAAGATGTCTGGACTTCAATTCCCAGAATTCCCCAGCCAGCATTCGCTGGCTGGGGAATTCTGGGAGTTGAAGTCCGGACATCTTCAAGTTGCTAAGGTTGAGAAACACTGATCTATACTTATCTAACCAGTTTCTTTCTTTTCTTTCAGTAACCTGGTTGCTGACTGGCAATGTTTAGACACTTTTGAGCAAAAATGTGACTGTTTGTGGCACACTTGGCTTTGACCACTCTGAAGTACCCCCCTTTGGGAAATTTGGGAAAAGGTGAAAAAAAAACCCTTACATTGGTTTAATGATCTTGGAGTCATTCCTGCTTAAATAAAAAAAAAGGAAAGCAAAGATAAGGTAGCTTTACTTCTTGAGGATAAAGTTCCTAACTAGTGGTGAAATTTAATTCTTTTTATCACCAGATTCTGAGGGCGTGGCTTAGTGGGCATGGCAGGGGAAGGATACTGCAAAGTCTCATTCCCCCACAACTCCTGGGGGAGTTTGGTTGAAATTGCTCAAGGCATTCCCGAGTTATGCTGGAACACACACAGTGGTGGGTTTCAAAAATTGTTTGAACCTACTCTGTGGGTGTGGCCTCCTTTGTGGGAGTGGCTTGCCACCCATGTGATGGGTGGGAGTGGCTTGCCACCCATGTGACCGGATATGAAGATGCCGACGACACTTGTCAGAACCACCTTAAATTACCTCCACACACAGCACTGGCATGCATAAGAATAGGATGTAAACTTGTTTTTTAAAAGGCATCTTTGGTTTGCGTTAAAACAACTTCAACACACGCAATGTTCCGATTGCACCACAAACGCAGTAGTCATCCTTACCTTTCACAGAGGCACTGAGTTTTATAAATAGGAGCATGATAGTGTAGAATAATCATATCCAAGGACCAGTGGTGGGTTTCAAAAAAGTTTGGAACCTCTTCTGTAGGTGTGGCCTGCTTTCCGGGTCCACTGGTGGAAACTCTTCTAAACGGTTTGGTAGATTTGACGAACCAGTTCTACCGAATAGGTGCAAACTGGTAGGAACCCACCTCTCTCTCTCTCCCTCCCTCCCTCCCTCCATCCCTCTCTCTCTCTCTCTCTTTCTCTCTCTCTACACACACACACACACACACACACACACCAGTGGTGGGTTGCCAATTTTTTACTATCGGTTTCAGGCGTGCTCCCATGATGTTTTTGCACATGCAGAACCGGGTGGAACCAGCAGCAACCCACCTCTGAAACACACACACACACACACCAGTTTTTTTATATGTTTCAGGGTTTTATAAGGGATTTTTAAAAAATGAAATAAGGGTTACTTTCTTTTTGTATAAAAGAGAGTGGGGTAGTTTAAAAGCTAGCCTATTTCAATGTGGACAATTCAAAGCTAAGGGAAGTGAAATAACATGCTATAATTCTACTGGACTTAATCAGCTTATTGATTTGGACATTTAGCCCATTAAAATGCTTGGGCACCACATCTGAATAAATACAGTTAAGATCAGCATGGGGGAAAGAAAAGGTTTAAGTAAATTAACCTAGTGCCGAAAGAGCAACAGTATTAAAGCAATGTTAATAATCACGAAACTTCCAAATCCCCAGTCACAAGCACACACAGAAGAAGGAAACTATCTCATCCATAGTTCTGCTGTTTGTTTTCTCGGATTTTTGGTTCTTCCCATTCGCTAATCAGGAAACAATTGTCCAAGCATGAAGCATAGCCACAAAGGCAGGGATTGTTTAAGATAAGAATAGATAAGAGGTTTCAGTGTTTCTGTTCCCACTACTTCCCCTGAAGGATTAAGGACTTAGAACAGGAGTGTCAAACTCGATTTCATCGAGGGCCGCATCAGGGTTGTGTTTGACCTTGGGGGGGGGGTCAGGGTGGGCATGACCAGCTTGATGTCACTCATGTTGGGGGCACCTGTGGGAGCCCAAGTGCTCTGCCAGTGATAATGGGCTCCCGAGCTCTGTTTTCGGCTGTGACGGCCTCCTGCAACCTTCTGCCAGCAAAAACGGAGCTGTTTCTTTTGCTGTTTTCAGGCTGGCCCCACAGGCCAGAACTAAACACCTCGTGGGCCAGATCGGGGCCGTGGGCCTTGAGTTCGACACCCCTGACTTAGGATAATAAGGAGGTACATCTCCTGACACAGAATATATCATCTGATGCTCACCTAGAGTTATTACATATTTGTCCTGGACAGATTCCAGGTTGTGCTGTCTTGGTAAGAACCCCAGTGTATATTGATTGATTGATTGATTGATTGATTGAATTTGTATGCCGCCCACTCTCAAAGAGACTCAGGGCAGCTTACAGTAATAAAAAGGGGGAAGGACATACAAAAACAAGACAACATTAAAAGATCACAACATTCACAACTGAGGGTGGGGCTGGACAAATTCAACAGCCCCAGGCCTGCCGGAATAGCCAGGTCTTGGTCGCTTTGTGGAAGGCCGGAAGGGTAGTAAGGGTCCGGATCTCCATGGGGAGATCGTTCCATAGGGCCGGAGCAGCAACAGAGAAGGCCCTCCCCTGGGAGGTCGCCAGCCGACATTGACCGGCAGATGGAATCCGGAGGAGGCCCAATCTGTGCGATCTTATAGGCCTCAGGGAGGTAATTGGCAGGAGGTGGTCTCTCAAGTAGCCAGGTCTGATACCATGTAGGGCTTTAAAAGTAACGACTAGCACTTTGAAGCGTGTCTGGAGACCAATGGGAAGCCAGTGCAGCTCGCGGAGGATAGGTGTGATGTGGGTGTACCTAGGTACACCCGCAATCGCTCGCGCGGCTGGGTTCTGGACTAACTGGAGTCTTCGGACACTCTTCAAGGGCAGCTGAGTTGAAATTATAAAAATTTGGTCTGCTTTCTTTAAAATTTATTTAAAGGTACCGAATACAAACTTCCAGGTGGGCTTTTATTTGTTGATAATTGTACTTTATTTTTAATCTTTTGGTTTTAACATGGCTTTATAGTTCATATCTTTTAGCATAAATTACCAGTAATTTAATAGACATAGCTAAGTAAGATCATGCTACTTTGGATACAAAACCAGGTAACCACCAGACAGCACAGATAATTTTCTGTATGCCTTAACATTAATCCTCATCTAGTGATTGGGTGGATTTTGCAGATATTCTTGTAGAACCAAATCACTTGTGGTTATTAAGTGAGACGTTGCATGATTGCAACTTGCAATTTTATTGACAGTTTTTCAACTAATTCTATTTGTCAGAAGACTGTGAAGGGTGCAAGTGGCAATCCCATGACTGGAGGATGCTATGGTGTCATAACTGTGAGGACCAGTTATAAAATTTTCCAGTATCATTGTTATTTCAAATGGTCACTAAACAGGATGGTCATTAAGTGAGTGAAAATAAAAGAAGTTGTGCCTCCAGAAGTTGTGAATGCTCCAACACTGGAAGTCTTTAAGAAGACGTTGGATAGCCATTTGTCTGAAATGGTATAGGGTTTCTTGCCTAGTCAGGGGGTTGGACTAGAAGACCTCAAGACTGGACTACTGCAATGCGCTCTACATGGGGCAGCCCTTGAAGAGTGTTTGGAGACTCCAGCTGGTCCAGAATGCAGCCGCGCGAGCGATTGTGGGTGCACCCCGGTACACCCACGTTACACCTATCCTCCGCGAGCTGCACTGGCTACCTATTGGTCTCCGGATACGCTTCAGGGTGCTAGTTATTACTTATAAAGCCCTACATGGTATTGGACCTGGGTACTTGAGAGACCGTCTTCTGCCGATTACCTCCCACAGACCCATTCGATCCCACAGATTAGGCCTCCTCCGTATTCCATCTGCCAGCCAATGTCGGCTGGCGACTACTCGGAGGAGGGCCTTCTCTGTGGCTGCCCTGGCCCTTTGGAACGAGCTCCCCGTGGAGATTCGGACCCTCTCCACCCTTCAGGCCTTCCGGACGGCCGTGAAGACCTGGCTGTCCCAGCAAGCCTGGGGTTGAGTCCCCCCCCCCACTACTCAAATCTGCTGTGTTTGTTGTGCTTTTAAACTGTTTGTATTGTCTGATTGTCTTTGTCTTACTTTTTGTAATTTCCCCTTCCTTGGCTTTGTTCAGCTGCCCTGAGTCCCTTCGGGGAATAGGGCGGCCTACAAATTGAATAAAATCCAAATCCAAATCCAAATCTCTAAGGTCCCCTCCAACTCTGCTATTGTAATTGAAATTGTAAAAGATAAAAATAAAAAAAACTGTGCAAGTATTAATTGCCATTTACAATGTCTGTGTTACAAGCATAAGATTATTTAATTTTTCATCCCAAATTAAATATAAGAAAGAATCACATGAAAGTATAACTTTGAAAAATGGTCATGTCACATTTTTCACTGCCATTGTAACTTAGAACGGTCACAAAATGAACTGTTGTAAAATGAGGATTAACTGCTTAATAGGAAGAATTCCATTCTAGTGCAACTTAATGTGTCTGTGCTTGTGTATGTGTGTGTGTGTGCATGTTTATATGTTGATAAAATAAAATAGACAAACCAAATTTAACAGAAGTTAAAATGCATAAAAGTTAAAATACCTAATGTGTAGCAAAAGCAGATAATAATATTTTTTTAAAACTGCAACATCACACAGCATGGTAAATTAACCACCTACAGTCTGGCTTTAAAATGTGTCTGGATGTTGACAAATATTGCAAATTAGCAAATGTTTAAAATGAGGGAGAACCAATAGGGTTTTTTTTCCCCCTTTTAAATTATTATTACTCATAATCTTTTCTTGTATGGTGCTGTGGGACCAATTAATTTGACAAAAAATAAATAAATTTACTAGACAAACAAAGCAAATTGAATCACACTGAATTTAAATAGGTTTGTGGATCAGTAAAACATTTTGTTTTCATTCCTTTGTGTTGTTACCAAACGAATTTCTTCAGAACTTTTCAGTATTTCACAGTTTGTTTGCAGTGAAACACCTGAATAATTTTTCATCTGCCATAAATGATTTCCCAAAGTTTCAGCTGCTGAGGTCCCTAGTCTCTTTCATTTGCTTTCTTTCTCTGATTACAGCCTCCTTTATGTTCCTCAGTTGTCCAAACCTACTTAATTATCAACATGCCTAGAAAAGTAACATTTAATCAAATGCCATTGGGCTCTATGGAGTTTGCACTGCAACCATCTTTCAGGAATTCAACTGGAGTTGCTGCTGGAAAACTCCTTTCTATACAGGAAGATCACTGAAGTAGGAAATCTTCAGATCAGTGCCTGGATTGTTACTTGATTTAGCCTG
Organism: Thamnophis elegans; assembly: GCF_009769535.1. Classification (NCBI taxonomy): domain Eukaryota; kingdom Metazoa; phylum Chordata; class Lepidosauria; order Squamata; family Natricidae; genus Thamnophis; species Thamnophis elegans. The sequence goes on from NC_045555.1 coordinate 39,434,709, forward strand.
CCTCCCAATATTGTTACAAAAATTAAATGTGGGAATTGGGAACACACACAAAAAAGCACAATACAATACAATACAATACAATACAATACAATACAATACAATACAATACAATAGCAGAGTTGGAAGGGACCTTAGAGGTCTTCTAATCCAACCCCCTGCCTAGGCAGGAAACCCTATACCATTTCAGACAAATGGCTATCCAACATCTTCTTAAATACTTCCAGTGTTGGGGCATTCACAACTTCTGGAGGCAACTTCTGTTCCACTGGTTAATTGTTCTAAGTTGCTTCTTGAGAGACCGCCTCCTGCCAATTACCTCCTTGAGACCCATTAGATCTCATAGATTAGGCCTCCTCCGAGTGCCATCCGCCAGCCAGTGCCAGCTGGCCACTACGCGGAGGAGAGCCTTTTCAGTAGCAGCTCCGACCCTTCGGAATGATCTCCCCGTGGAGATTCGTACCCTCACCACCCTCCAGACCTTCCGCGCAGCCCTCAAGATCTGGCTATCCCGTCAGGCCTGGGGGTAAAGATTATAATTCGCCCCCACCCGAATGTTGAATGAATGTTGCTTATTTTTTTTTAATTACATGTTATGTTATATGTCATTGTATGTATCCCCTCCCATATAAGTTGTTAGCCGCCCTGAGTCCCCTCAGGGAAAAGGGCGGCCTATAAATAAACTTATTCTAATTCTAATTCTTCTCTCCTTGATTAGTTTCCACCCATTGCTTTTTGTTCTACCCCCAGGTGCTTTGGAGAATAGTTTGACTCCCTCTTCTTTGTGGCAACCCCTGAGATATTGGAACACTGCTACCATGTCTCCCCTAGTCCTTCTTTTCAATAAACTAGACCTACCCAGTTCCTGCAACCGTTCTTCATACGTTTTAGCTTCCAGTCCCCTAATCATCTTTGTTGCTGTTCTCTGCACTCTTTCTAGAGTCTCCACATCTTTTTTACCTCATGGCAACCAAAACTGAATGCAGTATTCCAAGTGTGGCCTTACCAAGGCCTTATAAAGTGGTATTAACACTTCACGTGATCTTGATTCTATCCCTCTGTTTATGCAGCCTAGAGCTGTGTTGGCTTTTTTGGCAGCTGCTGCACACTGCTGGCTCATATTTAAATGGTTGCCCACTAGGATTCCAAGATCCCTTTCACAGTTACTACTGTTGAGCAAGGTACCAAGGTAGGGGATGGGAGGCCAAAACATATAAAGAATGGTTGCTGGAATTGGAAATGTCTAGTCTTACGAAAAGAAGGACTAGGGGAGACATGATAGCAGTGTTCCAATATCTCAGGAGCAAAGAAGAGGGAGTCAAACTATTCTCCAAGGCATCTGAGGGCAGGACAAGAAGCAATGGGTAGAAACTAATCAAGGAGAGAAGCAACTTAGAACTAAGGAGAAATTTCCTGACAGTTAGAACAATTAATCAGTGGAACAACTTTCCTCCAGAAGTTGTAAATGCTCCAACACTGGAAGTCTTTAACAAGAAATTGGACAATCATTTGTCTGTAGTGGTATAGAGTTTCCTGCCTCAGCAGGGGAGTTGGACTAGAAGACCTCCAAGGTCCCTGCCAACTCTGTTATTCTATTCTATCAGGAGTTCCTGGAGACAAGAAAGAATATTGTGGGAAAACATAGGAATGAATGAATGGATAAGCATTTTGGATCCTTCAGTTACTTCAGACAATCAATTCAATGATATTATTAAGCAATGACAGCAACTTCCCGAATCATACAGTTGGAATTATTTAGCCAAGGGGTGTCAAACTTGCATCATTACGGCATCGTCACATGACATATTGTGATTTTCCCCCTCTTTGCTAAACTGGGCATGGCGCGTGACACATCCAGCCTGCGGGTCACGGGTTTGACAGCCCTGATTTAGGCCAATAAACCCAACCTTTAACTTAGTGCAGGAATCCCAATTTGTATTTGTATTTGAATTTATTTGTCTTGTATGCCGCCCACTCCCGAAGGACTCCGGGCGGCTCACAATAGACAAGGGAAGGGGGAAAACTAGATAAAGACAACACTTTAAAAACAAAACCGCAACATTCACAATTTTTGCGGGGCTGGATGTTTCACAGGCCCCCCGGCCTGCTGGAGCAGCCAGGACTTGGTGGCTTTGCGGAAGGCCGGGAGGGTAGTAAGGGTCCGGATCTTGACAGGGAGATCATTCCAGAGGGCTGGAGCTGCAACAGAGAAGGCTCTCCCCCGGGGGGTCGCCAGCCGACATTGGCTGGCTGATGGAATCCGGAGGAGACCTAACCTGTGAGATCTGATCGGTCTAAGGGAGGTAATCGGCAGGAGGCGGTCTCTCAGGTACCCAGGTCCGATGCCATGTAGGACTTTATAGGTAGCAACCAGCACCTTGAAGCGGATTCGGAGACTAATGGGTAGCCAGTGCAGCTCGCGGAGGATAGGTGTGACGTGGGTGTACCTGGGTGCACCCACAATCGCTCGCGCGGCTGCGTTCTGGACTAGCTGAAGTCTTCGAACACTCTTCAAGGGCAGCCCCATGATTAAATAATCAGATGCACTGCTGTTCAACCAATGAGAACATGGGGGAAAAGAGAATGAGAGGGGAAAGTGAAGGAGATCTCATGACCTCCTTAGCTAAATACAGGTGGTCCTCAACTTACAAAAGTTTATTTAATGATTGCTTGAAATTACAACGGCATTGAAAAAAGTGACTTTCAAATGGATTTATGACCATTGCAGCATCCCTCTGTCATATGATCAAGATTCAGATGCTTGGCAATTGATTTATACTTATGACAATTGCCATGTCTCAGGGGCATGTGATCCACTTTTGTGACCTTCTGACAAGCAAAGTCAGTGGGGAAACCAGGCTCACTTAACTACTGTGTTACTAACTTTACAATCGAAGTGATTCACTTAACAAGTATGGCTGGAAAGGTCATAAAACGAGACAAATCTCGTTTAATACATTTCTCGCTTACCAACAGAAATTTTTGGCTCAATTGTGGTTGTAAGTTAAGGACTACCTCTATTTCCTTATTGAACTAGTCTTACTATTCTGTCCCAGATCCCTAACAGAATCTGACCTTCGGCATTCCAGTTTATCATATCCTTCCAGGTCTCTGGAGTTTTCTTTTTCTCTTAACTGTTTTCAAGGTAAAATGTTCACAGTGCATTAATCTCTCTTTGCTGGTTTACATTTTTAATCGCCTATCAATCAGCATTGATTGATCTTGTTAGAACTTGTTCCAGGTTGTCTGAATCTACCTTTAAAAAAACGAGGCACAGTAATCTGGTGAGATCTGACCAACCCAGAATAAAATGAGACCAATTACTTCCTATTACCAGAAATGTCACTTAACCTGAAGTAAAGGAAATCTATAGGGACAGTTTTACAGTGTTTCCTATTGACAAAAGCTTCCACTTCATTCCACTTCCTGGATAATGGGATTTTCATCCTGAGTTAAGTAAAAAAAAAATGTCATGGTAAAATGCTGCTCAGTGGCCATATTAAAGTTGATTAACTAACCAAGGTGCCATGGTACGGGAGTACCAGGAAAACTGGCTTTATCACTGCTCTTGCATGATCACTATGTGTTGTGGCCTGCCAGTGGCCAATGGAGCCGGCAGCAAATTCAGACAATGAGGAGGTTGGGAAGGAACAGTCTTGGAGTCTGGGGAAGGCTCTGCATCAGAGGCAGAGATGCAGCCATAGATGTCTGACAGTTATCAGCTGCCTTCGGAGGCAGACCTCAGTGAGACAGATGTACAGCTGGAGCCTCTTCCCAGTGTGCGCATGTGCAGAGTTACCAGACGAAGAGAACAGCTAAGGAATAAGGGTCGACTTGGGAGTAAGGCCACAGGTGGACGGTGAATGGCCCCGCCCATAGGGAATAAAAGAGGAGCGAAAGGGGAGGGGTGTTTGCAGGAGACAATTAGTTCATTCCTGCATTCTTGCCAAGTATTGAGGTGTCTAAGAGATATTGGCCTGGCCACTCTCCAAGCCTGATAAAGGTTAGTAATTGTGTACTATCTTAAAAGACTGTGGGAAAGGAAAGACTTTGCTGGAGAGGAATTCGCTGAAAATTAAATAAAAGGGTTTATCAGGACGAGGACTCGGCTTGGTGATGCTGGGGAAGCCTAGGTCAGAACACTATGAAAGAAAGCAGAGAAAGAATAAGGAAAGCAATAGCAATAGCACTTAGACTTATGTAGCACTTTAGAGTGCTTTACAGCCCTCTCTAAGTGGTTTACAGAGTATTCCTATTACCCCCAACAATCTGGGTCCTCATTTTAGCAACCTCAGAAGGATGAAAGGCTGAGTCACCCTTGAGCCTGGTGAGATCCGAATTGCCAAATTGCAGGCAGCCGGCAGTCAGCAGAAGTAGCTTGAAGTAATGCACTCTAACCACTGCGCTACCATGGTTCAGAAAAGGGTGTTGGCTTTATTACCAACGTTCAGTTATTAGGGATGTGAGAATGACCTTTAGAGACAAGAGGAAGAGGTACATTCTAAAGAATGGCTTGAAAAGAGAAATCTGAACCCAAGCTGAAATGTAATTTGAGAAAGCATCTCAGAATTAACCTCCCTAGATGTAATGGAATGTCAAAATAACCTTGAGAAAAAGGAGAGGAAGAGTCACAGCCTAAAGTACAGTCTGGAAAACAGAGTCCGAAGAAGATATGAGATGGAGAAAGTGTCTTAGAACTGACCTTTCCTAAAGGCAGAGGAAGGAGAAAATTCCTTTAGGTGTGCACAATTTGTCACTGTAATATACATACATGTGTGTGTGTGTATGTGTATGTGTGTGTGTGTGTTCCCGTATAACTCTTGAATGCCTCAAGCAATTTCAACCAAACTTGGTACACAGATGACTTACCCTCTGGAAAAAAAATGCTGTGGGAGGAAGACACCCCTAACACTCCTCAGGGTGTGTGTGTTCTGTTAAGATACAGTCTGTTGTGCCTTAAAATGGCTTCTACTGTACAGCACAGTGGATTTGCCATGGTAACACAGTACTCCACAAGGGCGCTCCCTCTGGTAAGGGGGAAAATCCAACATTAGAAATTACATTTGGTCCGGACATTTCCCCCCTATAAATAAATACTCAGGCAACACCGGGTTATCAGCTAGTCTTATAATGAGAGTAGCATTAATATTCATGGTTTTAGCCACCTCAAAGGGCAGCTAGTCCAAGTTGGCCAGCAAATGGTCCTTCATTTTTCTCCTTTCTTCATTTGACAAATTCCTGGGATAGCCAAGATGTCACTTGAACAAGATAGCAGAAGCTAAGTGAGATCATTATATGAACAAATATATTTTCACTTACTCTTCACAAAAATTGTTAGCTGGGTTATTCTTAAAGATGCTTTTTTTTATTATTTTATTATTATTAGCAGTAGACTTATATACCGCTTCATAGGCCTTTCAGGCCTCTCTAAGCGGTTTACAGAGAGTCAGCATATTGCCCCCAACAATCTGGGTCCTCATTTTACCCACCTCGGAAGGATGGAAGGCTGAGTCAACCCTGAGCCGGTGAGATTTGAACCGCTGACCTGCTGATCTAGCAGTAGCTTGCAGTGCTGCATTTAACCACTGCGCCACCTTGGCTCTTTTTAAAAAATATTTAGGATAGTAGATGTCTCAGAATATTTACATGATATGCTTGTGATTTTTTGACTAAATAACTCTATTTTTAGTGGAACTGAATGGACTCTAGTAGTTGATGGAAGTTGATAGAGTGAAAGTCTATTGGCCTGCTAGGTTGTCTTTACATTAGACCAGTGAGTTAACGTTTCGGCACTGAGTGCCAAAACTGGAGCACATGTGCATGCACGTGCATGCATGCACATTCGTGCTGGAGTGCCGGAACCTGGAAGAGAGCAGCTGTCTTCATGCAAAGGCCAGCTGGCTGGCACACATGTGCTCACCGGAACCAAGGAAATAGCAGCTGGCTAGTGTACATGCATGTCGAGCCGAGGTGACGCAGTGGTTAAATGCAGCACTGCAGGCTACTGCTAGATCAGCAGTTCAGCGGTTCAAATCTCACCGGCTCAGGGTTGACTCAGCCTTCCATCCTTCCGAGGTGGGTAAAATGAGGACCCGGATTGTTGGGGGCAATATGCTGACTCTCTGTAAACCGCTTAGAGAGGGCTGAAAGCCCTATGAAGCGGTATATAAGTCTACTGCTATTGCTATGTGCTGGAACCCAGAAGAGCAGCTGGTGATAGCGCACATGCCCTCAGAGAGGGTTCTGTGTGCCACCTCTGTCATATGTGCCATAGTTTCACCATCACAGGATTAGACATTCTTGGTTGCAAAGACTAGCATGAGTGTGGTTGGGATAAAACTGAATTTTGGCTTTGCTTGTGTTATGCTGGCTGGTATTATTTTTACCATTAGCTGTGCTTGTAGCACAGAGAGAGTATGAAGAACTGAGGCTGGGCACGGAAACAACACAGCCAGAACAAAGGCTTAACTCCTCTTTATTGTTCCAACTCCCCCCCCCCCAAAGTCCCGATGTTCACTGCAAGTCCAGGAGCCAACCTCTAAACACGGACCTCAGTGGTGGGTTCCGGATCCCGTTGCAACTAGTACGGTGTACGTTCCACCTGCGACGCTCCTTGATGCCTCCATGATGCTGCAGCTGCTCGGCGGAGCGTCATGCAGGCGCCTTACGCTCCATGTGCTGCGCGGAAGCCCCGAACAGCTCAAATACAGGTAAGGAGTGCAGGCGAGCGGGCCCTCCGGAGCACTGTACCCGAACGGTACCTGGTGCTCTCAGTAGGCACTGGTACGCCCGTACTGGGGCATACCGGTTGTATTCCACCACTGACGTATCTCCAATAGGTCCTGGCTGCTATTAGTCTGGAGGAGCAGCACAGTTCTGAGAGTAGCCACAGTTCCAGGAATTTGGTTTCAGAAATCCTTGTCCTAGGAAGAGTTCCTTGGGACTGCAGCACCACTCAGAGTATAACTGTGTGACCTCACATGTAGCCAGGCCACAGAAGAAGGCCAGCATGGCAAACAAAGCAAGCAAGGCAAGCACAGCAAAGAATCCAGCAAAAAGAGCTGAGGTGGCACAGTGGTTAGGGTGCAGTACTGCAGGCCACTTCAGCTGACTGTTATCTGCAGTTCAGCAGTTCAAATCTCACCGGCTCAAGGTTGACTCAGCCTTCCACCTTTCCGAGGTAGGTGAAATGAGGACCCAGACTGTGGGGGCGATATGCTGACTCTGTAAACCCCTTAGAGAGGGCTGAAAGCCCTATGAAGCGGTATATAAGTCTAACTGCTATTGCTATTGCTATCCAGACGTCAGTAACAGCCTGTGAGACTGGAAAAAGCAATGCTTGTTCCTGAGAAATGCCCCTCCCAACAGTGTCTCTTTAAATCTCATTCCCTGGGTGAGCCTTGTGAAAAGGGGTGAGGTGCCCTCCTCCCGAGTTGTCAGGTTGCCCTATGCTGATCCTGCCTCATGCTCAGGGATCATGGGGGAGGTAATTACTCATTGCCAGAGCTCCATTGCTCCTCTGCTCTGTTGCCTGTCCTGTCCTCCCTACTTGTGTGGTCCTCCTGAGCTCTCCTCTGTCACTAATGACCCTTCCCAGGCCCAAGAGATCCAGGACTGCCTCGTCCTGTTCCTTGGGTCATTCATCTGTAGCTCCATCTTGTCCTCCTCCTCAGACTCAGGCTCCAACTGGACCATGACATCTAGTATGACAAAGGTGCCATTCAACTATCTTTATCTTAGTAAAAAGAGTAATGTGAAACTCTTGATTCATCAAAACCATATTGGATGGTATACAGTACATCATTTTTAATGTGTTCCTTTGGTTATGAACATGTGACTTAGAAGGAATTGTTAACTGCATGAAATACCCAATGAAATGGCGGAAAGAAAACATTATTCTGTTAGATGACATGACAGTGGTGGGTTGCAGGTGCGGGTGTACCAGTGCCCGCCGGGAGCACCGGGTACTGTTCCAGTATGGTGCCCCGAAGGGCCCACCCGCCCAGCCAAGCTCCTTATCTGTATTTGAGCTCTTCAGCACTTCCCTTCATGGGCACGGAGAGTAAGGTGCCTGTGCGATGCTCCACCGAGCAGCTGGAGCATCATGGAGGCATCATGGAGATAAGGACGCATGCACACATGTGCCCACGTGTGCCTGTGTGCTGTGCACATGCATGTGGGGGATGCCAGGCCCCATTGCACCAGGATCTGGAACCTACCACTGTGGCATGAGTACATGATTAAGAAGACAAGAAAGTGAAGAAAAAATGATTCTGCCACGTGGAGATCCAAGAACAAACAAGAATGGTAACTCTTGTTAAACTGTTATTAATTAAACCACAATTTTACAAATAGTTTAGAAATAATAGCAAGGTTCCCTTCACACATATGTGCTAGTTGTTCCCGGCTCTAGGGGGTGGTGCTCATCTCAATTTCAAAGCCAAAGAACCAGCGCTGTTCGAAGATCTCTCTGTGGTCATGTGGCCGGCATGATTAAACACCGAAGGAGCATGGAATGCTGTTACTTTCCCACCAAAGCTGGTTCCTATTTTTCTACTTTCATTTTTAACATGCTTTCGAACTGCTAGGTTGGCAGAAGCTGAGACAAGTAACGGTAGCTCACCCTGTTACGCGGTGCTAGGGATTCGAACCACCGAACTGCCAACTTTTCTGATCAATAAGTTCAGCATCTTAGCCACTGAGCCACTGCAACTCATAAATAATAGCAAAACACAGTACGGAAATAGTAATAACAGAATGAAATCTGTGCACTGTGTTTGCACAATTTGAGTTACTTTACATAATGTATATATCCCACAGAATTTATCATTTTCCTGTTCTTTCCAAATAACATCTAATAAAGCATAATTTCATTACTGGATTTGTTTTTCTTTCTTTCTTTTTATAATGAAAGACAAGTGGAAGAAACAGCAGCTCCTTCAGTTTCCCCTCTTATTGCTTACCATTCTACATGACATGAAAAATAAGTATTACATTGGAAATAATATAACACTTTCCAAAAATGCCAGCAACATTCAAAATAAGGAAATTAGTTTTTTTTAAGCATCCAATGAATTTTTTTTATGCTTCAGTTCCCGTTCAGCAGAAAGGAACTTTCTTTAAAACAAGAGTGTCTCAGGTTAGCATCTTTGTCAGATCTTCCAGTACAATATTTATTTTAAGCTTCTCTTTATTAATCTTCAAAGACATAACTTCTGAACTTTTTTATTATTGCCATTTATTTGAGTGGTGCCGTACTTGTGGATTGCTTTGATGACGTAGTAAATTATATCCTAACGCTATCAGGATAACGTGTTAAGCACGCAGCCTCTGATGGAATATTCTAGGAAATTCAAATACAAACCTCAGAACAGATTTATGGAACATTCCCTGAGTGGAATGGAGAAATATCAGACTTTTAACATCTTTCAGTTGCTACAGCCAAAGCCATTTAACAAAATCTAGAGAAAAAAGATACAGGCATTCTTTTCACCAATCTACGCATGGGAGTGCACATACCTGTATTGGTGAAAAGTAAACACTCAAGATTCTGTCACATCTGAGGGGGATTGAGAAATGTCAGAAGGGTAAAAACCACAATGTCAGACCTAGAAGTCATCTTTTACATTTGGGCCTTCAGGCCTGCCACATTTTCTGCTGTGGGAAAATGGGAAGGGGGATTATATGTGGTATGGGAGATATATAGTCTAAATAACATTCCTTTCTCAGAGAGTCAAGGACACTTGGCCTGCAGCTGTGATGGAGTGACTGTGAGGCATCTCCTCTTTTGGATGGTGCCTGATTGGATCATGTGATGGACATGTGGGGGCTGGACAAGGGCTTGGACTTTCACTTGGGTGGGGAAAACCTGAAAACTTTCAGATTCGGGTTTTCCCAGATGTGCCAACTTGACATTTCTAATAAAATGGAACTTAGAGGAAACTCAAGTCTTGGAGTCTTCTTTCGTTGGGGCTGTTACTTGGAACCCTGACACAGATTTAGGATTAGGATTTATTTCATTTATATGCTGCCCTTTTCCGTGAAGGGGACTCAGGGCGGCTCACAACTCAATCAGGGAAAGGAGGTACAAACAGGGGATAAAAAGACAAACAAACAATACACAATTTAAAAACACACAACAATCATACCATTCGAGAAGGGGGGCAGAAGCTCTTTAGCCCCAAGCCTGTCGGAATAGCCAGGTTTTAAGGGCCTCGCGGAAGGCCTGGAGGGTGGTGAGGGTTCGAATCTCCACGGGGAGTTCGTTCCAGAGGATCAGAGCAGCCACAGAGAAGGCTCTCCTCCGAGTAGTCACCAGTTGGCATTGGCCGGCGGATGGAATTCGGAGGAGGCCTAGATCTGATCGGTCTATTGGAGGTGATTGGCAGCAGGCGGTCTCTCAAGATTTGCTGAGATTATGCTTATAAATCTTGTGGGAATACAACAAATGAGCTATTATCCCCAGTTGCATTTAGAAAAGCCTAACCTCTATCACAGACACTGAGATTAATCAGAAGGTGGATAAATGTAGCCATTAACCCTTGTGTGACAGGTATTATTGGCATCTGCCAAGGCCATTACAACAGCAGAGAGTTGTCTGATTATCAGTGATGCCTCTCTGCTACTCTATAGTTGTTCATTTTGGCTATCTCTGTCTATTCAGTTGACACTTATAAGGCTCAGGAGAGTGAACAGCAGTTTTATTTGCTTTCTTTATTTTATTTTTTCCCCATTTCCAGGCTGACTCCAAAGAAAGACATTAAATGAAAGCTGCAATGGTGATACCAGTCCCAAGGATGATGTCCAATCAAGAGGAAGTGCCCTTGGGGCTATCTTGTCAAATAGCTTCCTAAAACTGTCATTGCAACACACACATATAGTTGTCCAGAAAATTGAGACACAGTCGCTATCCCAAGGAAGTCTGGTTTGTAACCCTTCTGCCTATTAGAAATTCCATCCAAAAAACAGAATGAAAATGATTTTTTTAAGCAAATCTATCAAGAAATGCCTATATGATCAGACGTGCCAAAGACAATTTAGGCTTTATATTTATTACATTTGCTTCGTTTTCCTTGATCTGGGTGGCCATTGCTGGTTGATTATAAATGTGGAGCCTACATAAATACTCACAAACCTGACAATAGATTATTTTTAATTTTATTTATTCTTCACTATCATCAAAACAACCTCCCCCTCAATATTGGGCAGCTTTAGAGTGGTTCTTAGGGTGAAAGGAATTGAGATTCTATAGAATCTCAACTCAATGATAAGGCAATGGTCCTTAATTTAATTAAAAGTGTTACATTAAAGTTCCTGTAGCTCTGAAATATTGCAAATATTTCATTTCTATATAACACTGTACTTTTTCTTTGGTAACATTTCAAGGCTTAGACTACCAAAGAGCAAGCATTAAAATGTTTGAAAATATATATAAATTTAAATTTAAACGGTGAGGTTTAGAAGTGGGAAGGGTATTGAAAGCAATCGATATCTAAAAGATACAATACAACAATGATTATAGGAATAAAAAGGGGTTCCATCGTACAAAATGAAAATGGAAAAAATAAAAACACATTTACTGAAAAAAAGGGGTTCCATCCTTATATGCCATTTTGTGCCCATGTTGCTGTTTCTTATTCCTAATCCTAATAGCAATAAAGAAATCAACTGATTCTGAATCAGATCACTTTGTCTAGCCAAACTAAGGGTAAGTGATTTGACTCCCTCCCTCCCTCTCTTCCTTCCCTTCCCTTTTGAGTCAGTGTTAAGTCCTGGCAACCACTTTGAATGATCTGCAGTTTAATTGGAAAGATTTTGAAAGGAGTTTACCATTGGTTCCTTCATAGAGTTAGGAGAGTGATTGACTCAAGGTCACTCAGGTAGCTGCATGCCTAAGGCAGAACTAGTACTCTTGATGTCCTGATGCCTTAATAGCTATCTCAATTTGATTCTCCGTTTCATGTCTTACTCTTTGCTATTGAACTCACAGTTAAGCATTTCATTTCTATCCTTATTTATGCCTTACTTCCACATATACTCCTTTTATTGCAGTATTTCATACCAGTAGATAAAGATAGTAAACGAAATGTACTGTGCAATATATAATGTGCATTGGAATTGTTTTGTCCGGTTCACCGACAAAACCACGCTCGACTGAACCGCGCCTGACTAAACTGCATCGCTGACGTCATCAACAGGGCGACAACAGCGCGGAGACAGAAGCACGCTGTAAACCCTAACCTAAAATTAACCCTAACCCTAACCCTAAACCCAAACCTAACCCCCCTAAACCTAATCCTAAACCTAACTCTAAACCTAACTCTAAACCTAACCCTTAACCTAACCCTAACCCTAACCCTAACCCTAACCCTAACCCTAACCCTAACCCTAACCCTAACCCTAACCCTAACCCTTAACCTAACCCTAACCCTAACCCTAACCCTAACCCTAACCCTAACCCTAACCCTAACCCTAACCCTAACCCTAACCCTAACCCTAACCCTAACCCTTAACCTAACCCTAAAGCTAACCCTAAAGCTAACCCTAACCCTAAACCTAACCCTAAACCTAACCCTTACCTTAAGTTGAATCGGATTGCTTTCAAAGCGCTATTTAAAGTGCCCTTCTTTCTCCGCGCTGGCTGTTGTCGCCCTATTGATGACGTCAGCGAAGCGGTTTAGTCGAACGCGGTTTAGTCGAGCATGGTTTTGATGGGTCATGGTCTTGTCCTATTGAGAAGAAGGTTCAAAGAGAACAATGGCATAAAAGCAGTTTTATGAAGGTAGGAATTACTCTCTAAATGGGGCAGCTACAGTATTAAAACATTGGCCATGTTGGATTGGATAGGCTCCATTTGGGCTTCTTTCATGGGCTAAAATCTTGAGTTGGCACCAATTATTGCAGACTTGTCACTTGGATTGAAGAAACAAGCTAGAGCCAGGACTACAGTAGGACATAAGGTATCTGGGATGACATTATATTTCATGGTTTTCAGGAGGAAGGTAAAAGACTTCAATCAAATAAAAGTAAACTAAACCTTGAATGTCTTCTTGCATACATTTGACCGAGAACACAAAATCTTGCCATACATTTCATACACTTAAGAAGGGGTTTATTTAAACAATCAATGTGATGTAAATAATTATATGCAGAGAGAGGAAAATCACAGCAGCATAACACTTTTTTTTTCTGCCTCCTCTAACAAATGTGAGATTTAAGATGGCAAGGGCTGCTGTTAAGGTTTTTTTTTTAAACTTCAGTGGAGTTTGATAGCAAACCAAACAACATGTCTGTTTTATCTGGCAAGCATATAAAGATAGGGAAAAGCATGCAGAGCATGGTTTCCAGTTTTTAACCCCCAACCTCTTTACCAGCCATAAAAGGTACCTCTGTTTTCTTCTTTGAAATGAAATAACATTTCGCCCGCCCTCTCTCTCCCCCCTCTCTCTCCCTCTGTAATGTGTGAAAGATATAATTAGACTTGATATATATATGCAGCATATCTCTGTGCAACTTTGTACACTTCCCCATAAGTTGTGATTTTGTGCATATGTATACAGAACTGGGAAGCACATGACAAGCTCAATGCATTCCATCTTAATATTATTTGTTACTTTAATTGTTACACTTACAATACAAGTATCACAAATGTTAGGAGCCAAGGTGGTGCAGTGGTTAAATGCAGCACTGCAGGCTACTGCTAGATCAGCAGGTCAGCGGTTCAAATCTCACCGGCTCAGGGTTGACTCAGCCTTCCATCCTTCCGAGGTGGGTAAAATGAGGACCCGGATTGTTGGGGGCAATATGCTGACTCTCTGTAAACCGCTTAGAGAGGCCTGAAAGGCCTATGAAGCGGTATATAAGTCCACTGCTATTGCTATTGCTATTTGTAGATTGTTATTGTTTTCTGAAGCCACAGGCAGATTTGTCAATTTTCAGGTTTGATCTTACTCTTGTTTATTTCTCCCACCATATCAGTTTTGGTTCTTTTCTTGTTCTGTGTTTGAAGAGTAT